>NW_019741302.1:568691-602182 GCF_002891405.2 Cryptotermes secundus | reverse complement strand
TAATGTGTAAGATCTAGAAAAATCGAAGTGAACGGAGAGGTTCATGGAGGTAGGTCTAGGCCCACTGGGGCTGTAGTGCCAAGGATAAAAAAAAATTGTTCCTGTGCTTAACTAATTGAGCACTACGCTATGAAGGCGTATGGGGGAGTGGATGTATAGATCCAAATTTTCTTGACCTCAGCACTAGTTGGAGTTGAGTGGTCAGCTTCAGGCTTCAATCGCTTTACCCCAGGGGGAAAGAGCCTCCGGTACCCATTGTATAGGAGACTGGGTGAACCCCAGAGCCGGGCTGGACGACGTGGGGAAGAAAACGTTCTTAATACTACCGGGACTCGAACTCGGACTTGATCATGAAGGAAGCGGCAATTATATAATTTAAGTTACTATCATGTCATTTGTCTGGAGAAACTAAGAAGTATCATGGAAATCTTCTGTCAATATATCCGGTTTCTGAACCGACATCCGAACCCGGGCCCTCCAGAATACGAAGCAGGAGTGCTGTCCTCTCGTTGGCGACTTTCGTTTTGACGTGTTTTAGAAGCTGTCTTTATTAACTCCAGCACTATTGCGGAGGCTGATGGCCGAAATCCAGGTTCTCTTCCCCCCCTCCAAACTTTATATGGCTCAATATATTCCACCGCGCTACACTTGGAACGTCGTCGTCGCTTCAGCTGACCCGGAAATTGGTTGTTCCGGAAGCAGGGAACTGGCTCTTAGTCAAGTGTCGCTGCTTCTAGCCAAATTTACGGGGGGAGATTGATCACATAGCCGTTGTATGACGTCAGAAGCCATCTTGAGTATTACAATATTGTGTCTAGAGTGAGACCATTATAGGACGCTGGAAAGTTTCCTCGCATATAAGAACAAAACTGCAAACAATATATCGATATGTGTGGGGACCGCAAAATGTAAGGGCAGGACTGACGTGTTTCGCCTGATAACTGCGCTCTCTCTCGGTGGCCTGAAGCTGCTTCAATATTTCAGTGGGTCTCAGTGATAGTAAAATCAAACTAAAACTGTTGTGGCCAGCGATAATTATGTGTACAGCATGTTTTAATATTCAGTAGCTCAGTATTTGGCCCAAAGATATTTATTTGTGGCTTTCGTTTCGTTCCATGAAAAACAGTAATTAGTTCATAAACACAGTTGGTCTTTGTAATGGAGGTGCCGTGAGTTTGTGAGTTTTCTTCGTCATAAATACCGGCTTCTGAAAATTTGTATAAATGGGCTTCTCCTCATAAAGTATTAAGACCCCAAATCCCAGGCGTTAAGTACCATGTTTATGAGGACGTGCATATTTTGTTAGAAATTGTCTAAATGAAGTGAGAAGAGTCGGTATAGCGGCTGGCTAGGGGCTGGACGACTAAGGGGTCGGTGTTCGAGTCCCGGTCAGGGCAAGAATTTTTCTTCTCCACGTCGTCCAGACCGTCTCTGAGGCCCACCCAGCCTCCTATCCAATGGGTACATGGGTTTCTTTTCCAGGGATAAAGCGGCCGAGCCGTGAAGCTGGCAACTCAACTCAAATTAGTGCCGAGGTCAAGAAAATTTGGATTTATACATCCACTCCCCCATACGCCTTCATGGAGTAGTGCTTAATTAGTTAAGCACATGGACAACTTTACCTTTGTACCTGTTAAGTGAAGCGATGTTCGTATAGGACGTAACAACAAAATACATTAAGAACAAAAATATCGCTACACATCATGTTCATAAAGGAGTATGTCATCTGGAATAACATAAATTTCTGAATTAAAATATCTAGTTCACAGATTCAACTCATCAGATGCTAATAATGTTAATAAAGGGAAAAATGGACCACATTGACTCAAATACGAGTGCTGCAAAATGACCAATACAGGGACGCAGTACTTCTGTCTGTAACAACGGTAAATCCCAAGTACACGGACCCCATGGCTATTCTTAACTATATTATTATTATTATTATTATTGTTGGCACTATAACTCTCTGTGTGTCTTGGTCACCTCTAAAAGCTTTCTCCAACCCTCCCGCTCTTTAAAAACCTGCACCCAACCCCAAGAAATCCTTGAATACTGATGTTTTCTGTTGGGGTTATCTCCCCTAACTGGCGTGTCCAAGTTTTGTAGTTTCAGGAGCTCGCTCTTTCGCCATTGCATGACTTAACGTTACCCAGGAGTCATGATGAGGACAAGCATGCATCGGACTGAGCAGAAATAAATGACATTTCTCAGGTTTTAATGATATTCGTCTGCCAACAGAATGAGTACCCTTGAGACCACATACTATTCTTTTGACTCCTATAAATATATATAAGTAAGTAAAAAAGTAAAGGTATCCCTGTAAGGCCGTGGAGGCCCATAGGGTTTTGAGATGTTGAGGTTCCCACGTTTTCTAGACAGTCGGCTCATAGATGGCGGCAAGGTTGTCAGCCTTACTCGCCGGCCGCCCTTTACCCCCAAGAATATTCCTGGTACTCATTTCTGTTAGAGGCTTAGTCGAATTCAAGGCCATAGTGCGGCTGGAAGGATTAGGTCAATTGAAAAGTTCAATGACCTCATCGAGACTTGAACCCGCGACATTCCGGCTTTTAGCATAGTGTCTGAACCAACTACGCTACCGCGTGCCCTTATGTATACCTATATATATATATATGTAAATAGTAAACTATGGATATAAATTAATTATATATATATATTCCTATTTAAACAATCCAATTTTAAAACCCTTTGTAATTAAACGGATAGGACAGATAGCCATCTCTTCTTTAATTCCTTCTTTACCTCTTTCCTTTATGTCAGGTTATATTTTCCTCCACCAATTCTTTCGCCTCTCGTAATATGGGTTCTTTCCATATTCCCTGCAGCACATTCCAGAATGTCCGTCTGTACATATCTGCAATCCAAACAGTGCCTTGGTCTGTAAATATGCATCTACAATAATCAGCTATTATGTACAATGCAAAATTCACCCGAAAATTATTACATTATTAAGTCTATTGTGGTCTCTGGGAAACAACCTTCTCTCTAATTTCTTATGTAGGGCATATTATCATATTATATATCCCAGCGGGCAGCTTCGCTGTATACAGAGACATCAGCTATTCGTAGACTTTAAGAAAGCCTATGTTCAGTTAGGAAGGAAGTGTTATACAATACCCTCATTGAGTTTGGGGTATCCATGAAACTAGTTATGCTCATAAAGTATGTTTAAATGACGCATGTAGTGAAGTCCGTATAGGTAAACATATGCCTCATATGTTTCCTATTAAAACGGTCTGAAACAAGGAGATGCTTGAAGAAACCAGTTTTCTGGGATATGGCACCGTGTAGATGTGGTGTTAACAGACGTTTCAGAGGAACATATCGCCTCCATCTTCAGGATAGAAGGAAAAATAAGAAAATCCGCAAGTGAAGAGACAGTAAGAAACGGTAAAGCAGACTTCAAGCAGGTTTTTTAGGAGTACCTCGAATTCCCATGCCAATTCTCACTCCACAGACTGCTCCACACTCATCATCATCATCCGGGTATGGTACAACAGGCCAATTAGTGGCCGGCGTACCTAATTGACTCGGTCTTACCCCACCCCAAGAAATAAAAAAAAAATCGAAGAACCCTGCCCGCTACTGCATCTTCTCTGGCCGCGAAAAGCTGTACTTCAAGGCCCGTTAAGTCCGTATTACTTAGCTTGGTTTCGTTGCTGAAGGCATGTGGAAAGGTGTTTCTAATTATTAATTTTGCTTTTAACGTCTATGAATATATTTCATACGCGTGTGGCATGTTTACATATTACTTTTTCATATATACGGAAATTTTCTGGAAGTATATCTGTTATTAGTTTGCACGTATTCGTTATTTTGTATTTGTTTCTCTCCTTCTATGGCTCTACAGCTCTTTGGAACTTGGCGGCTTTTTCAATTTCTTAATCTATACAGAGTCGGTAGGACCCCTTAGACGGGGATCAGCATATCGCAAGGCCGTTACTTATGGGATTTGTGGTGGACGAAGTGGTGCTGGGGCGGGTTTTCTCCGAGTACTTCGGTTTCCTCTGCCAATCTTCATTCCACCAAACTCTCCATCATCATAATCACACGGGGCAGGCTACAATAGGCCAATCAGTGGCCTCTAGTGGGATTCGAACCCACGACCCCAGTGTTCTAACGAGCGAAGACGGTTCATGCCTTAGAGAGCGCGGCTAATGTAATCAGCTCGTTTAGTTTGAATAGAAGGGTAAACTACGTAAGAATTCTCTAATCTGATAAGTATTTATCAATTAGTCCAATTGTGAGAAAAATATTTGTCGCAGCAATATTCTGGTATGCGATTCTGTGAGGGAAACTTGTTTCAGAGTTTTCATTTTTACTATATTCAGTGCTGTGTTTATTTCTCTTGTCACGCAACCTTTGCCTGAAGTGGATGGCAACTTCTATATCGCATGTGTTATGCGGGTACATCTATTCCGCAGTTGACAGGCATAACGCAGCGCGGCTATGAACTTCGTAAATGATATTCCATTCCGTGATCTTCATATAAGAAGTCACATCCATTACACTCTTGCTTCTGACTATTCAAGTTTACACGTTTGCTTCAAATAGAAATGTGAGTCAATGTCTTGAAATTGGTTTCGCTGGAATCCTGTATTGGATGATCTCTGAATGTTGCCGCATATGTTTAATGTATAATACAGCATCTAACGCGATTCAGTATCTCATAAGGAACAAGCTGGCTCAAGCGGTAGCTCTTCTGTCTTGTATTCTAGAGGTTTCCGGTTCGAATCGCGTCCGGGACAGCGACTATCCCCACTAAGGCTTTTCGCGCTTTTCCTTAATCCCTCAAGGAAAATGACGTGGCAGTGCCTTAAATTAGGCAAAGATCGATTCCTTTCACATCCCTTTCAATTAATTATTAACTATCAACCATTCATTAGACACTATGTAGTCTGAGTCACTGACAGCGTCGTTAAATAACCAACAAAAATGCGTCATATTTTCAGAAATTGTCAGATTATTTTCTAAGATTTTACAGAATTAACTGCTAGCGGGAAAGAAATAAGGTAAAGGGTAAAGATATTCTGTAACAGGCCGTGGAGGTCCATAGGGTGGTGAGACGTCGAGGGTCCCATATTACATAGTCGGCTCATAGATGACGGTAAGATCAGCCTTACGCGCCGGCCGCCCTTTACCCCCCATGAAGATTCCTGGTACTTATTTCTGTTAGGGGCTGAGTCGACCCCAGGGCCATAGCGCGACTGGAAGGATTAGGTCAATCGAAAAATCCAATGACCTCATCGGGACTCGAACCCGTGACCTTCCGGCTTGTAGCATAGTGCCTCAACCAACTACGCTACCGTGTGCCACCTAGGGCGATAAAAATATTGACAACTTTTTTCGGATGTGAAAATTTATATGCAGTAGTATATGAATCAGGGTGTATGTACGTGTGTTTCTTCCCAGAAACTCAACGCTCAATAACTCATCGCTTAGTCAGGCACAGTTCCCCTCCCCCCTTAATTCTTTTCATGACACAAGAAACTTCTGTACAACCGTCTGACAAATGGTAATATTGTGCAACGTGTATCGAGTGCTGTGGAAGATACATCGTGAATTTTTCAGTTATAAAAAGAATGCCTTGTTTAGTGCAGTGAACATTTTCAGAGAAAGATGTAATTGAATTTCTATACGTCCACTATACGTAACACTGAGGGGAGAGCAAGCAAGAGCAATACTACTTGAATTCTTATATAACTACTCATCAGTCTGTAGGCTTCAGCGTCAAATTAATGGAAGAGGATTCAGTGTTACCGCTCTCTGTTACGCCAGAGCATAAAAGCAAATATATGAATGTGTCACGGTGTGCAGTGGAGAAGATTTCATTCCGAATGACGTTTAGAGGCAGTTTTTTTGTGTAAGGAAATGTATTGGGTATTTTTTTTATTTCAGTTTTTGAATAGGCACTGCGTTTATTTTACTCCACTTTTTAAATTATCAAAACGCAGTATGTTCAGAGTTTGCGTTCCATTTATATCATTTACCGATATCACTTTTAGCCAACAGAAGTACCAGTTCTTTGTTCGACTTTCTTTGTCAGCGACACAACAGTAAAAAGATAAAGGTAAAGCTATCCCCCCATCAGGCAGTGGAGGCCCATAAGGTTGTGAGATGTTCAGGCTCCCACATTTTCTAGACAATCGACTCGCAAATGGCGGTGAGATTGTCAGCCTTACGCGCCGGCCGCCCTTTACCCTCCAGGAAGTTTCCTGGTACTCATTTCCGTTAGAGGTTGAATCGACCCCAGGGCCACAGTGCGGCTGGAAGGATTAGGTAAATTGAAAAAAAAATCCGCCTCATCGGGATTTGATCCCGCGATCTTCCCGCTTGTAGCACAGTGCCTCAACCAGTTACGCTATCGCGTGCCCATCAGTATCACAAGTGTCTTAAATTACAGAAGAGGGAATAAATTTCAGATAGACCTACCGTGTTTATAGTTAATTGGGTAGCTTTTTGATGCACGATGCTAGAAGACGGAAGGTCGCGAGTTCGATTTCCGACAAGGCCATTGGAATTTTTAATTGACTTAATCCTTCCAGCCGCAATATGGCCCTGGGGTTGACTCAGTCTCTAACAAAAATGAATACCAGGAATCTTCCTGGGGTTAGAGAGTGGCCGGCGCGTAAGGCTGACCTCACCGTCATCTGTGAGCCGACTGTCTAGAAGATGTGGAAGCCTCCACGGTCTCTCATAGGCATAGCTTTATTTTTCACTTTTTTAATGTCTAGTCATCTTATATTTGGTTTCTTAGTGAAAATTCAAAAAGATTTACAAAGATGGTGGATTGTAGGTTCTCACGGCGGTGGCGATGGAGAGTTAGGTCTACTGGGACATAGCGCTGTGCAGTCCGGCGCCTGCTTGCTTCATGCAAGTTCCTTACTTGGCCGAGGAGGCGATATGTACTTCTGAAACGTCGGTCGCCTTTCATCGGACTACACGGCGTTTTATTCCAGAAGGCAGAAGCCTTTACTTAAAGATTTCGCTCTCTTTGGTATTGAGACTACGGTGAATAATCTGTTATCATACACATATTTATAAAACACTACAGCCATCGGACCTAGCACACGGAACTTTAATTCGCAACATATTGTGGGGCTCGGAGCCAAGAATAATTTTTGCTGTGTAGGACCAGCGGCTAATTAACAGTCAGTCCGACAGACAGTTGAGTTCTAGCAGTCATCGAGCAGATCAGCAGACACTTCACCGAGATTAACGGTGCACGAAGAATTGTGATAGTGAAGAAGAAACGTCTAGAGGACGTTATAGGCCATAATAATAGTACTTGTGACCGTAAAAGAGTGTGTCCAATTAACAGAGGCACCCGGTAGCTAAGTTGGTTGAGGCACTATGCTACAAGCCGGAAGGTCGCGGGTTCGAGTCCCGATAAGGTCATTGGATTTTTTTTTCAATTGACCTAATCCTTTCAGCCGCACTATCGCCCTGGGGTTGACTCAGCCTCTAACAGAAATGAGCACCAGGAATATTCCGGGGGCTAAAGGGCGGTCGGCGCGTAGGTCTGACAACCTTACCGCCATCTATGAACCGATTGTCTAGAAAATGTGGGAGCCTCAACATCTCACAACCCTATTGGCCTCCACGGCCTGTTACAGGGATACCTTTACTTTACTTTTTTAAAATCCGGAAACCCACGTGAATTATTGTTGCGCTACCAACGAAACACGTGACAATATCAAGTAGACAATCTCCTGATAGATGGCAGAATAACACTGTTGCGGAGTTGTGCTCGATCTGCCTTTGACCGGTGCGATCAAATCTGTGCCGTTATCCGTGGGCATTACGGTCTGTGTCAATCTGTGTATATCCGTGGTCTACATTGTACACTGAGTTGGCTGTGATCTATGTGATCTGTGTTGGCTATTAAGTCATCCGTGGCAATGGTATCGTATGGCAAGAATTTGTACGTGGTAACATAAGCAGTATTAAATAATTGTAAGTTGTTATTAACCTAGTTTTTTATGTGGGCAGCTGTGTTTTTGTTATCACTATCTGTTACAGTGTAATTTTATTTCTGTTGTGGATTGGAATAATATGTTGTTGTAACTTTGCAGATGTGGAGACCTCAGAAACTGACTTTTACATTTAGGAATATCAACAAGACCGCGTACGCATTTTATTCTAGACGCAGTGATTCAAAAGGTGCAGATTCGTATAAAGCAGTGAAACCAAGAAAATGCACTGATGGTAATGATGAAAGTATAAATATTAATTATGCAAATTCTCGTTATTTGAGGCATATAATCTCGACATGTCAGCTGAGACATTTTGGACGTTTGTAATACTTCTTTCTTAGCATAATAGGCAGGTTGAAGGTATAGTACATTAGATACATTAGCAGTCAGTTTGTGGATAGCAAATTTGAATCCGAAATAAGTTCTTGTTTTGTATGTACACTATCACAAGGCTATACAACTTTGGCATAACTATGTAAAAACTGAATGTATCATTTCATGCTATTTGACGCGATTGAACGGCATTAAAGTGCATGATTTCAATGGAGCCTGTATCCTTTAAATATAGTAGGCACGAGAAAGTGCTGTGATTGTGAAAACAATTGATCTCAAGGGTTCGACAGATTTACATGTTTTGCACTTTGCATAATACTAAGACAGATCTACGTGTTTTGAACTTTGCTGAATACTAAAAGTTTTTTTTGGTATGCTGCATCTCCCTCTGTCTGTCTATATATCTGTGCTTTACTAGTGCCTGAACAGATTTCGTTCATAATCAGTATTAAATAGTTTATTTCCCATAGGTTGGTTCCCATATTTCCATATTTGGACTTAATTTGTCCTGTGGTAGACCTGTTACTGAGAGAAATAGATTCCACAGTGTAACAGTTTTTGCAGTTTTGTTTTTATGTCATGGAGGCAGGATATGTTACTCAGTATACCAGTTGCCTACAAACTGGATGGTCAAGGAATGAGGGTTCAATTTCCAGTACAGGCAAGAAGTTTTTCTCTTGTCCAGTGCATCCAGCCTGGCTCTGAGGTTGACCCATTTATATCTTCAGTGCATATTAGGGCTCCCTGGGACATGAAGAAGACCACTCATCTCCATCTATTGCTCAGGTTAATAATGCATGGAACAGACCTCCACTTCCCCATACATCTTGATGGCATGGTGCTTAATGAAGTAAGCACAGGGACAGCTGTTCTTCTTGCCTTTATATATCATATGCGTGTTCCTTTTCCCAGAGAATGGTTGAAGCTGGCCAAAATTTCTGCAAGTTATAGGAAAGAATTTTCGTAATAAAGTGAAAGTTGCAGTATCCGGGACAAGAGCATTGCTGGATATCATAATTTTCCAGGTATTAGGAACCTATTGTGTATTGTAGTATAAGCTGCTAGTCTCATGGATGGTCCTAACCATTTAACTTGTCACTTGATATGCAGGCCTGTTTCCCTAGTTTGCACTTTCTGTTCCCGTTTCATCACTGTGTACACAGCATTTCTTTCAATCATTATATTCACAGTTAGTCAAATTCTAGTTAATAAGAGTTTTCCAGATCAACTAGTGCTGGATATTGCAGCTGTTACTGTACTTAAAGAAGTGATTGTATGCTCATATATATATTTTTTATTGTTTATTTCAGTCGCTGCTAACAATTCCATTGGAACAAACCCCAACTGGGAACTCCTGGCACCGAGGGGTTACCGCTTCTACATGCCTGGCAGTGTTGGCCCAGCATGGCATGATGCTTACACCACTGTACATACACAGCAGTTTGAATCTGCAAGTTCTCATGAGACTAGAAAGAAGGTGCAGAAGTATTTTCAGTAGATGGTTCATCTTATTACTTTCATACCATGTTGAAAACCTTGGTTGTCTACTGGTGAATGAGAGTAGTAGGCTATTTGATGATGTCTCAGTTGCAGAGGTATAATATCAGATGGATTGCAAGAACAATTATGAATGATATACAGGACAGAATGATTGAGGGGTGAAGTACTTACAACCAATTGAAGTGTGTTATTCCACCACTTGCCTATAGGGGTCAATAAAAATAATGAAAGTTTCTGTCAGGAAAGCTGGCTGCAGTTGATATGTAGCTAATGAAAATCAGGTGGGACTGAAATTAAATGGGAGGCATCAACTGCTGGTCTATGCTGATGACGTAAACCTACTGGATGATAAGATAGATACCATAAAGAAAAAGACAGAAACATTAATTAGCAAGGAGGTTGGTCTAGAAGTAAAAACAGAGAAATTTAAGTATATGTTGCTGTCTCATGCACGGCAATATCATGATAAAGATAGGTAACGGATGTTTTGAAAATAGGACACAGTTCAAATATTTGGGAACTACTGTAACAACTCAAAACCTGATTCAGGAGGAAATTAAGAGGAGATTGAACTCTGGTAATACTTGCTAGCATTCAGTCCAGAACTTTTCATCTTCTCGTCTACTGTTTAAAAATATAAAAATTAGAATATACAAAACTGTAATTTTGCCTGTGGTTCTCTATGGGTGTGAAACTTGGAATGAAGTGACAGGAGGTTAGAGAAAACTGCATAATGAGGAGCTTCATAAGTTGTATGCTTCTCCAAGTGTAAGTAGAATGATCAAGTCAAGGAGGATGAGATGGTAATGGCATGTAGCATGAAATGGGGGTGAAGAGAACACATGTAGGATATTGGTGGGAAAGCCAGAAGGAAAGAGACCACTGGGGAGACCAAGATATAGGTGGGTGGATAATATTAACACTTTGCGGACCGGCGATTTAAATACTTAAATCACCCTGGGGACCGGAATTTTTAAACCTACTACCCTTATTTGTGAACTGTTCATTTTAAAATTAATATAAAATCTCCTAATTAATTTTATGAACTAAAATTTTTGGAGAACACTTACCAATGCCCCTAGAAGTGCGTGAGAGTGTGATATTTCTGGAAACATTCCCCTTTGTGAAGTGGCATTACACAGAACTTGCACATGTAGACAGTCATACTTCTTTTGTTGTGTACTGCGCAGACACGGCATCACCTAGAAGGCTGCTTCCCCTTGGCATGTTCACTCTTCACAAATTTCACGAGGGTATGTTTCTGCATATCACGTGAGAGTCGCCCAGGGGGGTCCACATGAGGCCTCCGTGGGGTGGGAGTTGATGGGCCCAGTCGTACTAAGTCTGTGTCTGCCACCGGTTCTGCTGCCACCGTCTGGTCTGTAGCCCAGGCTTTTGCCACATTCAGCAAAAATGCCTTGTATTTCAATTTTGACTGAGGGTTTAGATTTCTGAAAACCAAAAATGAATTGAAAATGGCACAATTTATAAGCCACAAGGCAACTTTCTTTGTCTACTTTACTGTTTTCTGAGGAAGAGAATAATAGGCCAAGTACTGATCGGCTCTATCAACTTCCTTCATGAACATATTATACTCGGAGATACAAACAGGCTTCTTTACCTGTCCATGTCTCCGTTGAACATCAACCATGCTTGAATTGTGAATTGTGGGAAAACAGTTCCGCTACTTCAGACACTTGCGTTGGGTCCGATGGAATTTGCTTCACCCCTGGATTTCCAGTAAACTGTCCTAAAGCAGGCATTTTGTCTACTTTTCCCCATGTGGCTGTCCCTGCAATGTTTCTACCCGCACTTTCGTCAGAGCTACTGTCACTTTCACTGTCTGTGGCCACAATTTTTTCTTCGCCCTTGCCACACTCACTATCAGATTGTGAGCCGCTATCACTAGCAGACTCACAAAGGATGTCAGATAGCTCATCGGAGAACAAGTCAGATATTTCTTGATCTCCAAGAAAACGCTTGGACCTCAACCTCTTCCGACCTTAATCCATTTTGCACTAGTAACTTCATGCCTGCTGCATGCAGCTCGAAGATGAGAAGATGAACAAAGGCATTTTCTTTTGGAGTGGGAAAGGAAAACAATTGGGTCATAAAGAGTGGGGTCATGTTACTGACTATGGAGCAAACATTCAAGAAGTCTATCACACGCCAGTCATGCGTCTGCCTGGTGCCAGTGCACGGTATAGTGTGTTTTAACATAGCGTGTCCTAAAATCATAATAAAATGCCACCGGTCCACCATGTTTAAAAGCACTGGGCATAAAAATATGCCACTGGCCTGCAAAGTGTTAAAATAGATCTTAGAGAGACAGGATGGGATTGCTGGATTGGATTGATGTGGCACAGGATAGGGACCAGAGGAGGGCTCTTGTGAACACAGTAATGAACCTTTGGGTTCCATAAAATGCTGGGAAATTCTTGAGAAGCTGTACAATTGGCTGCTTCTCAAGAATGGCTGAGCTCCATGAAGTTACTGTTTTCATTTGACTCAACCTCACTGGATGTACTGGTGTGTCACAACAACAGTCAAATATAATACTTGATTTTAAGTTGAAGCTGTTGCTTTATGTTCCAGGCTTCAGAATATACTGTGGATTGTGTAGCTCAAGACTGTCCCATGCTTCTGAGAAGAGGTATATTATAATACATTATCTATATGCTGTATATAATTCAGAGTATGTCTGTCTGTCACTCCTGTTTATCAGAAACTGATATTTGTAGCAGGTAAGAGTAAATGCAAAAATCATTCATTTCAAGAAGGAAAACAGCAAAATTTGGGTGTAGACTAGATTGAAATGGCTCAGGATGGGGTATGCTGCCAGGTTGTGGTGAACAGTAATGAGCATTTGGGTTCCATAAAAATTTGTTGAATTTCTTGATCGTCTGAGAGCAGTTATCATCTTTTTAAAAAATAACCATGCTTCGTTGAGTTTTCTTCAAATAACAATAGGTGTGTGATTTAATAATAAGAGAAGAACTGATAGGGGAAGATAACAGCAGAAATGCATTTTATGAGGACTGTGATATACAACGCCATAAAAGATATGAAGAAATTACGAATGAACTACAAATTCCATAGTAAATAGAATTTATAGATCAATGCAGAATAAACTATAAAGAACACATTGACCAGATGAGCTCTGACAGGATTTCAAAAACTATCTTAAAAATCGAACAAAAAGGAAAAGTAAATTTGGAAGTCTCTGAAATTATAGAAGAAATCTGTTCTGTAACAGGTTTCAATAGACAGAACTAGAAGGGATGATTATAATAATAATGTTGAATAAGTTATTAAAAAACAATGAGTAATGCATCGTTAAAGCAGTTTTACGAAGCTGCATAACGTTGCTGTAATTCCAGGACGCTTGTGAAGAAGTAAACGTTTTGGACATGTATTTTGAAGGAATACAGTAAAAGCTATACATGGAATTGTTGTGTACATCGTTATGAAATCTGTTAAACAAAATTTTGAATATTTCACTTCCTTCTTGCTTTAATGTTATGACTGTACTTGGATTGTAAATGTATTACTTATGTTGCCATAAATGTAAATTATTTTTGCAAACATCCCCTTTTTATGTATTACATAATGTGTATATTTCAGGTGTGATGGAGCTGTTCCCAGGCACTGACATTGGAGGGTCTGACCTTACAATTGTTACATTATCGCAGAAAACAACTACTGACTTAAGCCACACAGGCAGTGAGGAGGAAACTGAGCGGGAGAAAGTTACAAAATTTGTAAGAAATATGACATTATCCATATTATGTAGGTATTGCTGGAAAACAATACTGATGTGGTTATGCAAGTCTGCATTATGTAGTGTAGTTTAGTTCCCTGTCCATTTCTGGAAAGGTTACAAATAGAGAAAGCCACAATGAGGTATGTTCTTTCAGAGGCAAGAGTTTGTGGAATTGTGAGTCTATGTCTTGCATGCACCGAGGAATCACTGNCGACTCACGGAGGGACATTTCCACTTGTATTCCCCCCACGGGGAAGAAGGCAGGGCCGCACAGAAGTGTGGTTAGAAAAAAAAAAAGCAAAAGTAAAGATACGCAGTATTGGTTTGGTGAATGTGAGCCAGCGCTGTGTTTAGACTAATGCTTCAAGGCGTCACCTGCTTACATAGCCGAGATACCGGGTGCTCATATTATAAGGCAAGGTTATAAAACCATCTTTTAAGATCATTTTAGTGAAAGTTTCATCCTTCAAAGCGTACCATTCACTGCTCAAATACTAAACAACCTGCTTCCATTGAAGATATAAAGGGGGTTCATATTATAAGGTAAGGTTATAAAACCACCTTTTAAGATCATTTTAGTGAAAGTTTCATGTTCCTATCTCATAGAATTTAAGAACAATGATGAATAAATAATTTTCGAGCAAAATTTAAATGGGCGGCTGAATATATTACCGCAGGAGCCGCGGCCGCGGAATTTAAATGACCACGTCAAAGGGTTAATGTTATGACTGTACTTGGATTATAAATGTATTACTTATGTTGCCATAAATGTAAATTATTTTTGCAAACATCCCCTTTTTATGTATTACATAATGTGTATATTTCAGGTGTGATGGAGCTGTTCCCAGGCACTGACATTGGAGGGTCTGACCTTACAATTGTTACCTTATCGCAGAAAACAACTACTGACTTAAGCCACACAGGCAGTGAGGAGGAAACTGAGCGGGAGAAAGTTACAAAATTTGTAAGAAATATGACATTATCCATATTATGTAGGTATTGCTGGAAAACAATACTGATGTGGTTATGCAAGTCTGCATTATGTAGTGTAGTTTAGTTCCCTGTCCATTTCTGGAAAGGTTACAAATAGAGAAAGCCACAATGAGGTATGTTCTTTCAGAGGCAAGAGTTTGTGGAATTGTGAGTCTATGTCTTGCATGCACCGAGGAATCACTGTGTGGCACCAGGATGGTAAATACTGGGACATTGGTTAGCAATATTGTCTTAACAAATGAGCAGAACTTGGATACGAATACAGGGGTTGGATAAAAAGTAGTGGCAACACTACTGTAACATGAAAGATGTGTGTCACGTGGCACTAGCGCCATCTGTAGCTGATAGCACAAGTTCAGTTGAAGTAGTGCAGTGGGTGGTTCTGGACGAAACTTGGGTTCTCTCATACGAACCACACTTGAAGCGACAATCAAATGAATGGAAGCATCCTGGCTCTCCTCGTCCAAAGACACGAGAGTAATGTGAAGGCAATGTTCATTGTGGCATACGACATTGATGGAGTGATACTGCACCACATTGTACCTCAACGACAGACAGTAAACACTGCCTACTATTGCAATTCCCTGCGTAATCATCTTCTTCCAGCACTCAGGAGAAAGCAATGAAACTTGTTGACAACAAACATCATCATCCTTCATGACAGTGCAAGGGCTCATACTGCTGACTCAGTCAAGGATCTCCTTCGCCGCTGGCGATGGGAGATACNGTTTACCTCAGATAATAAAGTGATTTCAGAACTACAGAGCTGTTGCCACTACTTTTTATCTGACCTTTTTATGTATATTCAGAACATTGTTATAATAAATAACAGTTGTATTATACCAGTAGACTTTAAATGGACCTATGATAACTTTTCTTTGGTGAGTGGGAATATATTGTCATGTGTTAGCGGCCAAACCAGGGGTTTAGATTAATTATTGAATGTACTGAATGTTTATGACATGTAACCACAAATAACTATAACACACTCATTGTTCTGTACCTTCTACAAATCTCTACAGCACTCACTAAGTCTTCTTAGTTCTGTCTTTACTGGTCGTTGCCTGGTAGTGGCTTATAATGGGTGAATCCTCTGCTTCCCTATCTGTGGCCAGGCACCAGCTGCAAGTGCACACTCACAAATAACTAGCTTGTCCCATTGGTTCTCGCTAAATGGCCTTGGCATGGGCCACACAGAAAACACTGGTTCCCATGATTCTTCTGTTGTCGTATGTGTACCTGTTGCAATGTGTTTGTGTTTACTGAGTTGTTGCCTAGTAACAGACATCTCGGGCTTCTCAGGCATCATCTCACAATATATTCATAGGATTGTCAAAATAAACAGTTTCAGTGTGTAGGATTTGAGGTTTTCACAGTGGTGGTTATTAAGAATTCTAATCTCTGGGATATAACACTGAATAGTCTATTGAAAGTCAACAAGTGTTTCAGGGGAACATGTCTCTTCCATCTTCATGGTCAAAGCACAGGCCAAATGAGAAACCAGCAAGGAGCAGGTAGCATGCAGAGCCTCTTCAACCCTGAAGATGGAGGTGACATGTTCTTCGAAAACATCAAGTGACTTTTAGCAGACTACACATTGCCATCTGTGAGCTGATTGTCTAGAAAATGTGGGGGCCATGATGTCTCAACCCTGTGGACCTTCACTGCCTGTTACAGGGATGAGTTTACCTTTTATGCAGTACTATATCCCAGAAGATAGAACTCTTGAATCAATATTGTTATTTCAATAGAGTTTACTTCAAGAGAAACCCAGGTGAATAAATGCCACTTTTGTTTGTTGTTGTAGAATGATGTCCATGTGATAATACGGGTAGAAAGACCTGAACACAGTTGTGTGTGTTACATTTTCAGTAGAATGTCTATTTCCTGCTGATTATGCAGTCACATTCTTTGGTCTTCAGCCATCCAGCTATGCAACATCATGTCTCACTCTTTGCATTTACTCTGCCCTCTAGACAGGAGACAGGACAGCTCTCATCTACATCATAAGCGTTACCAACTTACAAATGCTATAACTGTTAATGTACCAATGTAAGAAGCTGTAACATTAGTGTAATATTAAACTTCATTCATCTGAAATATGTGTGTGTGGTTTTATTAGTTTGTTCTAGCAGCCCAGGAGGTGTGCATGAAACTAAGACTTGCTGGCTATTGGGCAGACTTCATTAACCCATTCTCTGGTCGACCATACCTCACTCCATTTTATTCAACACCATATTATGAAATAGATGGAAGATCATACTGCTTGGATTTCGTGATAAAGGATCATGGTGACTGCAAAGTTATAAGCAGTAAGCATGAAAAATCTCACAGTTATGTAGGTAAGTGTTATGAATGACAAGAATTTGCAGAGCTATTGAAATTATTGTTAAATAAAGGATGTGAACATGCAGTTTAACTCTGTTGAGGAAACATTTTGTCATATATATGAGTTCAGTGGGACTGAACTTTTTCAAGCCTTGATGCTTCCTGCCAAGTATTCTTTTTTTTAAGTATTGTATACAAGAACTTTTTTTTAATCCGCTGTCTTCATGCTTGCTGGCTGGCAAACGTGCTTGCTCCCTTTAGTTGTAAACATCTCTTCAGATCAGCTAATAAGTGTGATTTGAATTGAAAGTAACAAAGATAATGTGTCAGTTTGTACGTCTACAGAAAGTGATGTGGATTGTGCACAAGAAGTGATAATAAATGAAAGCAAGAAGGCGAGGTTAATGGCCGAGTTTCAGATACGACACCTTTATTAGTTGTGAATGGGCACTGGAAATTGGTTACTTAATTGCAGCAACATAAATTCCTGTAAATTACCATTTACAGAGACAACTGGTCCATGAAAAACTCTTCAGTAATTTCTTTTTGCCATTTTACTTTTTTGTAAAGTGGTTGTAGATTTGAATATGCAGGAGACATGGTATCATAGTTGGTTGAGGCACTATGCTACAAGCTGGAAGGTCATGGGTTCAATTCCCAATGAGGTCATTGCATTTTTCAGTTGATCTCATTCTTCCAACTGTGCTATGGCCCTGGGATCAACGCAGTCTCTAACATAAATAAGTACCAGGAATCTTCCTGGGGTGGTTAATAGTGGCCAGTGCATAAGACTGACAACCTCACTGTCATCTGTGAGCCGATTGTCTAGAAAATATAGGAGCCTCCATGGTCTGTTACAGGGATAGGTAGGAGACCAGCATGTATGTAGGCACTATAAGTCAGCTGAACACTGAAGCCTAGATTTCACATGAGAAACTGCTAACCAATGAAGAATTTTATGGCTCACTTTCCATTATATATTATATGCTGATGGGTGTCACATGTAAAATTACTGTAATGAGTCATTTTAGTGGGGGTGTGTCTAAACACCCATATTAAATGAAATTATGACATGACAGGTTCAAAATTATTTAAAAACTTCTGAATATCATTGACAGTAACACCAAAGACACGTATTGTGAACCGGCAAAGCTTTTTAAAATCCATGTCACAATTGAAATTCTCATCAGCATTTTGATTCCGCTTAACTTACAGAAGGAAATGTGGCTATTGATGAGTGTCTGTCTCATGGCAGGAGGTTTTCTGACAGTAACTAGCACTCACTTGTGACTCAACATCTGGTTACCTTTGGGATTTGATCGTGTGCTTTGGGGCTGGAAGTGACATTATCACAAGTGTTGGTGTACCTGACAGTCTCAGAAGTTCCAGGATTGTTGCAAAACTTACAGAATTTCTGCTAGATAGGGAACATTCTTTTGTATGGCTAAATACTATAATTCACCATTCTTAGCTGCTTTGCTAAGAAATCATGGGGTATATTAGCAGGAACCCTCCACCTGAAAAGGAAAAGTGTCCCAGCTTTTTATGAAAGCAAAATGAACTGAAGAAGGGTGAAGTTCTTTCTGCAGAAGTTGGTGGCATTAAGGTCATGAAATGGAAAGACAAAAAAGATGTTGCTTAATTAAGCACAGTGTCATGAAGATGTATGGGGGAGTGGAGGTATAGCTTCACCATTCTTGATCTCGGCCATAGATGGAAGTGAGTGATCTGCTTCATGCTTAGGCTGCTGTTCCCCCAGGGAAGAACGATTTGCTCATTATATAGGAGGCTGGGTGGACCTCAGAGCTGGTCTAGATGCTATGGAAAAGAGAAAAATCTGTTGCCCCTGCTAGGATTCAAACTCCAGTTTCTTAGCTATCTAGCCGTAGCCCTAGAATATATTGCCTGAGATGACCTGTGACCTGCAGTGACACCTTAACTATCTGTGATGTTGGTGTTACAAAAGCTCTCTGTGTAAGGGATTACATCTTTTCAGTGCTGGGTGTATATAAAGATCAGAAGTTGCAGCCATTATAGAAAGGAAGAGAGGAATGAAATGGTATATGAAGTTTTTCAGACATCTACTAAATATTGCCATCCACAATGCATGCCAACAATCCAATAGTGCCTGTCATCTATAGCGAAACCACTCCTTCAAACCATCTTAACTACAGGCTTGACTTGGTGAAAACAGGAGATGTCACAAGCAAACCATAGATTCCAATTTCTCCTGGTGCTGGAAGACAATGAATAAATTCACCACAGAAGCTTTGGGAAAGACAATTTATTGAGAAGATTTCTCAAATAGGGAGGAAGACAGAACTGTAAAAAGGTGTATATTGTGTTGCAGGAGGGAATATAAAAGATAGGGAACAACATATTAAATGTCCAGACTATGAGATGGGCCTATGTTATGAGACCTACTTCAAGGAGTTTAATATGGAACTAAGTTTATAGGAGTGATGTGAAATGGAGTGAATTCCCAATAG
The DNA here is from genome assembly GCF_002891405.2 of Cryptotermes secundus. Lineage (NCBI taxonomy): Eukaryota > Metazoa > Arthropoda > Insecta > Blattodea > Kalotermitidae > Cryptotermes > Cryptotermes secundus. Next base: position 582,782 of record NW_019741302.1, on the reverse strand, counting down.
GAAAATGCTATAAGTATAATGAAATTAGTACCATTATTGATATTTCCACAAAATTATATTAAGTTTTGTTGGATAGTTCACACAGTATGGCACAATATTTGACAGGATGAGAATAGGGTGCTATACGGAAATTTAAATAGCCCTCGAGAGTTAGGTGCAGTGGCTTAAGGGTTTAACATAAAATTGAGCAGGTCAGCAGGAGGTAGTGCATCAGACTTATATTTTGAAGAAACCCACTTTAAATTTTGTTAGGTATCATTTAGAGAGGGGGGTTGTGGTTTTCTTCAGTTCTGTCACATTAAACCATTTTAATATTCTGTGTCAGTTGAGTGTATGGTCACATGTTTTCAGAAGGCACTTAACATCAAACTCTAGTAGTATGTAAGTTTTCATGAGTGACAATCTTGATGTATAAAGTCATTCCTTTTCCAGTACACATGATATAGCTGTGTACTACTTATAGTCACAGATGAATCACTAGCATTTTCAAAATGACTGTTGACCAGAGATTCTTAAGAAAAATATTCTATTTGCTGTACATTATGAAGGAATGTCTTCATGTAGGTGGATTTCAGTGATCACTTATAAAGCGTTTTGCTACTAAAATATCATATTATATAGGTGTCTGTTTACATGTTTGCAGGTAGCCTGTTCACCACAGCACCAGCCAGTACGACTCTACTACGGGATATTCTAGATCAGTATGAATAAATAATAGAAGTGAATACTTTCTCTGTACTTCACTCCATATACAGTGAAACTCCCATTTAAGGTTTGTTTGGGGAAACATTGGATTTAACACTTCAGTGTGGCAGCATTTGAACCCTGTCCAGAGTGTGGTGTGGGATGATCTTGCCGGGCATTCAGTTTTTGCAGATAGTAACTAGAAAATCAGAATCTTTATTGAAATATTCTTAGTGTGTTACATCTCAGAACAGTATTCACATATAGTACGATGACAGAGTTTGGGCACAGACGCACTCTTTCTAGTCTTGTCCCATGTTCTTTGCACACAACAAGCTGCCGTGAGTTTTGTTGGAGGTCATTCTCCTGGGGAAATGTCAGTCTCTTAGTATTGCTTCACAGGGTCTTGTCACTTTGTTTTGTGGTGACTGGTCTTATTTCATCACCATGGAATGTTGATATTGCTACAGTGTTCTTATCACTGCATGTTATAACACACAGTTCCAGTGTGATGTGCAATAATTTCACCTCATTTTAGTTTTGGTGTTATATTTTCCCTGTTTAATTTTACTGTTACCTTCTTCAGCATTTACAAAATGTAGCTGTTTACTGTGTATCAAATACCTTGACCTAGACACTAACATTGTAGTTCCTATACTGACATTGAAGACCGGGGAATGAATGTATGAATGTATAAGGGGTGAGTCTTCTTGGCCCTTGCACCGCGACCACAGTGAACTATTGTGCCTAAGACTGGGGAACATAAGAGAAAATTAAAAATGTACATCTAGATATCAAATGAATGTGGGATTTTAACTGTGTGTGTGTGTGCATTTTGAAATGGTATACTGAAGTTGGAAGTTGGGATGGCTCTGTCAGTATAGTGATGGGCTAAGAGCTGGACTGCCTGGGTTCGATTCCCAGCGTGAGAAAGATTTTTTCTCCACAGCATCCATACCAGCTCTGGGACCCACTTAGCCTCCCATCCAATGGGTACTAGGAGTGATTTTCCTGAAGGTAAAGTGGCCAAGGAATGAAGCTGACCACTTACCTACATCTAGTGCCAGGGTCAAGAATGGTGGAGCTACACCTCCACTCACCCATATGTCTTCATGCTGTAGTGCTTAATTAATTAGCACAGGGACAACTTTACCTTTTATACTGAAGTCATATGAGATGGAAGTATGATGCAAGTGCTCTATAAGTGATTCAGTGAAGGTATTTATGAACTGCGTCAGTCTCAAAGTATAATCTTTTTTTTTTTTCTTTCTTGTCAACATAAAACTGGTCTCTGCCTTTAACCACATGAATGGCATCTGAAGTAAGACAGATGGAAGAACTGTACATGTCTGTTCAGTGCTGTCATACAAAGCGTCTTAGAAATACAAGGCCAAAACTTACTGTCAGAGTACACTCTGTTAAACACCACATGAGTACAATTTGTATATTGGAAAGCAAGATCATTCAGTCCTCATTCACACTGTATGATGATGTACGATGAAATGTTTCTATAGTTTGTTGAGAAATGAAGTTACAAATAAACTGCTTGTATGCTATGAGTATAGTTGCCGTCCAATTGGTGGTTCCAAGTGCAGTTCTTCAGCATTGAAGGGTTAAATACTGAACTGAGGAAAATCTTAATTGGAGGAAGTTCAGCACTAGGATATTTGATTTGGGATCACAGAAGTTCAACCCTGAATCCAGAAACATTAATTGGGGGTACCAATTTGCTGTTATAATTTAGTCAGCTGAAATTTATTTATAATATATGTAGTTTGTGATGGTTATGATGTATTCAGTGAAAATTATAAAAAATTGAAATCCCCTAAAACCCCTGTTCACATTAAATAAAATAAAATATGCCTGTATGGTAGTAAATTTGTTTTTAGTTTGATGTACATTAGTAGATCCAAATACCAGAAGTTCCTAGCCCCTTCCTGAACATTTGGATTTGCTACATTGATTGAGCTGTCTTTCACAGAATAAGAGCCAGCCTAAGCAGTGTAAAGGTGAGGGACATAAGATGTGCCCAAGTTAGAGCTTGAGCTTGAGCTTGAGCTGAGCTGGTGGCAGTGTCATTAAATAAGCCAGAAATAAAAAGAAACTTGAGTTTGAGTTAAAGCAGACCATACTGCAAAATTAATGTTTACTAGCATTAAGAAGAGGGAAAGTACTTTATTTTTATAATTTTTTTAGATAAATACATGACTACAAACATTTTTCATGTTCTGTTTCATAGTGACACCGATTGAACCTAATACAGAGATTAAATGAGTAGGAAATGTAGCAAGAATATTAATAAAATGGACGTTTGTCTGTGATCACCTCCTAACTTCTTGTACTGCGGCCACTTCTGGCCTATTGTACCAGCCCTAGATGATAGGTGAGGGTGATTGTGGAGTAATTGGTGGAATGAAGATTGGCAGGGGAAACTGAAGTACTCGGAGAAAACCTGCCCCAGCACCTCTTTGTCCACCACAAATCCCACTTGACCAGACCCCGGGATCGAACCCGGCCACCGTGGTGGAAAGCCAGCGACTAACTGCTTGAGCTATGGTGTGGCCACCTCGTAACTTGCTGATGCTTGTTATTTCCACAGTAAACTGATATATTGTCACTCACTCACCTCTATCTTTAATGCAATTTAAAACTGTTCACAGTCACTCTTTAATTTAAAGTTACACAAGGATGTACACTCAACTAGTGAGAACATATATCGTATGGCGATAGCATCTGTCCTAGCATTTCCATGGTAGTAACTCTTCTGGATTCCAAACATGTGACATTATGTAGGGGGCACAAACATGAACACCACAAAAGGAAAGTAATGCGGAACAGATTGTTTTGTTCTGAAACTCATTTCTCTTCATAGGCATGTTGGGCTATTTTGGATTTTTATAGAAGACCCTCTTCGAGATTGTGCCTATGTTCATAGAGCCGCATGGCTACTGGTCTGGCCTTTTTGCCAATGTGGCTTATGCCACATTCACAGCAAATGTTGTAGATGCACTGTGCCATCTGTTGCAGATCTCTTTCTGCCTTGATTTTCATGAGTGCAGTCCTAAGAGAGTATTTAGTTTTGAAGATCATCCTAATGTCATAGCATTTCCTTATACATTTGAACTTTTCTGAAACACCCTTCACTAATGGGATATATAGAGAGCCCAAAGGTTTTACCTGTTTATTTGGACCTCTGCTACTACATGAGTCAATGAAATCTCAGGAACAACCAGTGAGCTGAAAATCACGTCTAAGGCTAATAATTTCATTACACAGATCTTGTCATACTTGGCATATAGTGGAAGCACTATTATGAATACTGAATTGAACCTATTCTCACGTGTGGCAGTTGGTTAGATTTCAAGTTCTGATATTGCTGCAGTGTGGGAGGGTTTCCTGTGAACTTTGGTGGCCAGTGTCATTCCTTTCCTGAGGACCAGAACTTCAAGAAAAGGAATAACACTGATTCTGTCTCCGTAATGAACTGGATGGAAGGCTTTAAACTGTTTATGTGGCTGATGAAATTATGTAACTCTTCTGGGCCATGAGTCTTGACCACAAATGTGTCGTCAAAATACTGGAGTCACAGCAATGGTTTGTATTGTGCTGAATCGAGCCAGTTTCTCAAAATGCTCCAAGAAGGTGCTAACAGTGGGTGTTAGAGAGCTTCCCATAGTCATACCATGCTCGGGTGCTTAGTGTAAGCCAGTTTTTCTTTCCAATGGTGAGGGGGTAGCCAGAAAGTGTTCCCACATACTTATTATTGAGATAATTTTTATTACATGTCAGAATATTCATGATGGAAGAACAATTTTTTTTAAATACTCATATTTTTTGTGTTAATATTTGGTGTACGGCCGCCGCCTTTTCTTTCAATTTTAATTTCTCGGGCTGCGGAATGGGGTGNCCCCCCCCCCCCACACTCACAAACTCAACCGCTGTGAACGACGAACTGGCGACGCCAGCTGTAATATTATTTCTTACCAAAAGAAGATGGCAGTGTAGTCAACGTGTACAGACAAGCTTGCAGCAAGTTACGTGTAGATAGAAGTAAAATGAGTCTGTGCTTGGAAATGACGAAGCGTCAGTGTTGCGGACCTTGCGGATGCTGAGGACGAAAGCAATAATGTGAAATAGTGTAAAGAATTTTGATGTGTGAAGGAAATATGTGTGATGTGTTAATGGTTACATTAAGATGTATGCCTTGAGCTGGTGATTATGTTAATTATGGAAGTAGAGGTAAGTTAGAAACTTGTTCACAAGCAAAAATTGGTTCCTTTGGTTAAAATAGTAGTTATTGTGTAAGGATAATGTGTATGAATAAGTTCCTGCTCGTATTTTTGAACTGTATTCTGTGTATGGAGGTTAGGCTCAGCCTCATAGTTTTATTCGCTGGGTTGCCTGCATTAGAATATGCTATAATTATTATCACTGTTAGGTCTCTGTTATTGAAATCTGTAATCAGTGTAGGCTCGGCTTCTTTGTGCATCATCGTTATTCCCAGAATAGGTTATGTTAATAAAGTTAGGCCTGTATGACATAAGGGTGGGTAATATCAGTTATAGTTACTATCGTTCCCAGGGAAATGTTAAGGGTTGAGAAAAGCACAACTGCATTGATTATTGTCTGTCGAAAACGTCTGTGAGGGTACGTCAGAACTTGAATTGCCAACCTTGCGGAAGAAAACCCAAGTATGTTGAATGAGATCTCCAGTATAGTTTTTTTGGTTTAGTAACTTTCTGATGTCGTTCTTTGAATGCTGTGAGTAAAATGAACGCGTTTCAGGCAGGTGATGGCACTTATGTCTCTGTCTGCCTTGCTTTCTTCAACTTGAGGATGAAATTTGATAAGGACATTATGTCACTGAAGGCTACACCAAACTCATACTTTTTAATTTCCTACAGTTAGTAGTACCAGCATGACATACATGAAATTGTGAGATCCGGGTGACAGTAGCACCATCTAGTATAGCTTCCTGAAATTGTATAAGGTTAACATCTATGAAAAATATGCAACTTTTGTTAAGGTATTTTTTTTCCTTGTAGGATTTAATATTGTTATAGTAATAACTATGAAAGGACATAATTCTCTGTAGTCTGGTAAAAAGAAGCTTGCCACTTGTGTCTTTCTGGCTACTTTGATGCGCTACTTTTCAACCCTAAAGATGGAAGCAGTATGTTCTCTGGAACGCGGATGATCGTCTGCAGACTACATGGCATTACAGCTCAGGAGATAATAGTCCCTGCCCCCCCCTTCTTTTTGAAAACTGCAAGGAAACAAAATGACAGCTGCATGGAATTCACGTTTAAATTTTGTTTTAAGAGCAATTGCTAGTGAACCATGGAATAATGGATAGAAACATTAGTGTTAGAAGTGGAAACTGTGATAAATAAACTTGACATAACTGAGCAACAACATTATAGACATATGGTCACAAAGACAATAAAAAGATTAACTAAGAGGTTAATATAAACAGGATAAGAAATAAAACAGAAGAAACTAATAAGAAATAAATTTTTAGAAAATGAACTTACCATAACAAAAGCAGATAAAGGAAAGACTGTAATTATACTTTCAACAGAAATCTGCACACAAAAAGTGAACAACTTCATACAAGAGAATCAGTTCACATTACTCAGTAACAGTCCCACTCAAAACTATCAAAAAACTATAAAACAAACAGTAGTACAATGTATAAATATTATAAAAAAAGAAAACAAATGGAAATATATAAACATGAACCCCCCCCCAGTCCCAAATCTCCATGCCACAATGAAACTGTACAAACAGAATACACCTCTTTGACCAATAATTAATTGGAGGAATGTGCCTGCATATGAACTAGTAAATTATCTAACACGAGCATTACACAGTTGTTTACAAACAAACAAACTCCGTGATTTTAGTCCACAAGCGAACTATACTGACCGAGCGACTGCCACTTGTCAGCGAAGTTCAGTGCCGACTTTTGCGGATAGAGGGTGTCACATGGTCAGTGCAGTGAATCCCCACGGCTGTCAATTTCGGTTTCTATCCAAAACATACAACATTCAAAACTCTGTACATTTAACTACAGACTTACAATCCATATAAATTACTGAAGATGGGAGAATGTGTTCATCCAACATTGGTAATATGTATACTTACTTACTTACTTACTTACTAAGCAGCCTCCGTAGTCTAGAGGTAACGTTTCCACCTCATGACTTGTAGTACGCGGGTTCAAATACCTGGCGGAGGTCGTGGAATTTTTAAGGGCGGAAAAATTCAGGGAACAAGTCCTCCAGGAGGGACTTTAAGCCATGGGTCCCATGTCGTAGCTTTACGGCACGTAAAAGAACCTCATATCTCCAAAGGAGGTCACTGAGCCAAATTAACGGACGTTTCCTGCCCAATAGCAGTCTCTAATACCTCTGGTAGATGGGGGAAGCATTAGAGATACCTCTCAGCTAGTAGAGCTGGTCTCACTGGCTGTGCGGGACTGATGGTAAGCACCAGTACCAGTAGGATATAGAGACTGGTAGAAATCATAGAGGGAAGCACAATGGACCAATACAGGTCTCAGTGCATGGGGAAACTCACCCTCTCCAATAACTAACTAACTAACTACTTACTTACTCATGGAACTGAGCCCTTCTGGAGGAGCCGCCAAATCTGCAGCTACTCAAGAATTTCCCAGCATTTTATGGAACCTGAAGGTTCATCACTGTGTTCACAAGAGCCCTCCACTGGTCCCTATCCTGAGCCAGATCTATCCAATCCATACCATCCCATCATATCTCTCTAAGATCCATTCTAACATTGTCCACCCACCTACGCCTCGGTCTTCCCAGTGGTCTCTTTCCTTCTGGCTTTCCCACCAGTATCCTATATGCATTCCTCGTCTCCGTCATTCGTGCTACATGACCTGCCCACCTCATCCTCCTTGACTTGATCATTCTAATTATACCTGGACAGGAGTACAAGTTATGAAGCCCCTCATTATCCAGTTTTCTCCAACCTCCTGTCACTTCATCTCTCTTTGGTCCAAATATTCTCAAACACCCTCAGTTGATGTTACTCCCTTAATGTCAGAGACCAAGTTTCACACCCATACTGAACCACCACAGGCAAAATTATAGTTTTGTATATTCTAATTTTTATGTTTTTGGACAACAGACGAGAAGACAAAAGGTCCTGGACTGAATGGTAGCAAGTATTACCCGAGTTCAGTCTCCTCTTAATTTCCTCCTGAATCAGGTTTCAATCTGTTATCGTTGTTCCCAAATATCTGAACACTGCCACATTTTAAAAACATCTATTTCCTATCTTTATGTCATGATTTTGCCCTGCAATTTGGTGATGAGATAGCAACATATACTTAGTTTTGTCTGTGTTTACTTCTAAACCAACCTCTTTACTTGCGTCAATTAAAGTTTATGTTTTTTTTATGGTATCTACATTATCACCCAGTAGATTCACGTCATCTGCAAATGGCAACAGCTGACGTGTCCCGTTTAATTTCAGTCCAACCCGGTTTCTCTGGACCTTCTTAATGGCATATTCTAAAGCAAAGTTGAAAAGGAGTGGTGATAAAGCATCTCCTTGTTTTAGACCATTCTGGGTAGGAAGTTTATCAGACAAATGTTTACCTACATGGACTTCACTATACATTTCATTTAAACACATTTTAATCAACCTAACTACTGTAGTTTCATGGGTATCCCAAACTCTATCAGAATATTATACAATACTTCCCTCCTAACTGAATCATAGGCTTTCTTCGAAGTCTATGAATAGCTGATGTATTGTCTCATCGTACTCCCATGTTTTCTCCAATATATGACAAATGCAAAAGATCTGCTCTGTAGTTGATCTGCTGTGTCGAAACCCACGCTGATGATCCCCAGTAATTTCATCTATATATGGACTTAACCTTGAAAGAAGAATATTGGACAAAATTTTATATGAAGTTGATAGCAGTGATATCCCCCGATAATTACTACAGTCAGTTTTATCACCCTTCTTGTGAACTGGTATAATAATAGACTCCTTCCATTGATCAGGCAATGTTTCCTTATGCCAAATAGAAGTAATTAGATTGTGGATCTTAGAACGTAATATTTTGTCTCCTGCTTGAATAAGTTCTGCTGGAATTTGATCACTATCTGTCGATTTATACCATTTCAATTTTGAAATAGCACTTTCAACCTCACAAGGGCTAGAATCAGGTACTAATGGCTCAGCTGCGTGGATTTCTGTCTGCCTAACATCACTGATCCTATAAGTTGTCCATTAACTATAATATTATGGTCATAGACATGCTGATTCAGTCTGGATAATATGATCCTCTCGAAGAGTTTTGAAATGGAAGTTAAAAGGAAAACTGGTCTATAGCTAATAGGATCATTTTTACGACCACCCTTAAACAAAGGCTTAATCTCAGCATATTTTAGCCTATCAGGAAAAATACCAGAAGATAACATTTTATTGCTAATATAAGTTAGTGAAGAAATAATAAACGGAGAACTAATTTTTAGAACTTAAACTGTTTCATACTAGATTCAAAGAATACATACAGGCAATCAGGAATAATAATGGTAACTCAGGATATTCGAATCATGTATTAAATACAGGGCATGCATATGGGAGTGCAACTGACACAATGACAGTCCTAAAAATAAAGAAAAAAAGGATAACATCTAAACACACTAGAAAAATATCACGTGCATAAAGTGAGTAAAAACAGATTGCACATGAATTACACATGTATTGACATCTATAGCCCAGTATTTGAAGTATTACAAGAATTAAACACCAGATAGCAGCACATACACATTATGAAAGATAGAATCAATCCAGCTCAGCAACAATTTGTAAAAAGGACACACAGCACAGCACAACAGGAAGAACAGACCGTCACTTGGTGCACTTGGCATAAGTATACAAACAAGTAATCATACAATACATTAACACACATCATATACATAAATTGTAACAGAAGGTATTTATACATGTTTTTTTATTGCTAGTGGGGTGGGACCAAGTCCCTTGTACTGCGGCCACTTCTGGCCTATTGTACCAGCCCCAGATGATAGGCGAAGGTGATTGTGGAGCAGTTGGTGGAATGAAGATTGGCAGGGTAAACTGAAGTACTCAGAGAAAACCTGCCCCAGCGCCACTTTGTCCACCACAAATCCCACTTACCAGACCCGGGATCAAACCCGGGCTGCTGTGGTGGGACTAACCGCTTGAGTTATGGCACGTCCTTATTTATACATGTTACAGACACACATGTGCATAGAGGGGACCATAAATTTAAACAATTGCGAGTATAATTGAATCCACGATAATAGAAGCACAGCAGTTTCTTGCACCATAATTTTAAATGCCTGACGATGACTGTATTGGTAGAAACATGTAGTGAACAACTTTTAAAAAGTTATATGATGTGCAAAACTTTTAAAGCGAATAACGTTTAATAAGTTTTATAGAAGTGTTGCATGTGAAATGGTGGAACCCGTAACATTTGATATTAGATATGTGAAATTTGATATGGAAGTGAATCATACACATGCATACAAATTTTTTCGTAAATACTGATTCCAAGTCAGTTAATCACACGCCAATGGTGTGAAGCTAGAATGTATATGCTACAAATTTAGCATGATGAAGTATGAACATTATATAAAGTTGTAGGCCTATTTAATATTGTTAACTATGTGTAGTTCATGAAGTCTCCTTGTAACAACCAGGAGCATTCAGAATGCAAAAATATAAAGAATGCACATTGAAACTCATTGTGTATTCTGGTATGGATTACATATTTCCCATCATATTTGGGTTATACAATTTTCAGTTATGATCCTTTGAATTCTGGAATATCAGTATGATACAGTTGACCCTTTCCTAGAAGATGAATCTCCAATTTCATGAATAGAATGTAAGCCATGTAGGGATTACAGCAATATTTTTATTAATATAGACAGTGCATTGAGGGACATAACATTGCATCTTGAGGTAGAAAATTCCATCAAATGGTATGCCAAACATGATTTGTCTTGAAGATTACAGTCTTCTGGTTGTAATACTGTGTAGTTCAGAGGGAGCCAAACATTTCATAGGAACAAACTGGTTCCATAGGTGCCACCATAGGTTCATAAAAATTTGTTTGTGTCTTTTTTTTTGTCTTCATACTCAGTGTTCTTATTGTGCTGCATATGTGATTAAAACTATTCATTTTTAATTCTTAATCTCTGTTATTTGTTACTGTTGTAGATCCTAAGTACATGGGAGAGTCAGTAAATAGGTCACAGATGGATATAAAACATAAAACATAATATTTGAACCTGGAAAAAACATTTATTGCTTGACATATCTTCCATCAACATTGATACATGTCCCATTGCTTTACCAGTGTGCCGAAACCTCCAGCATAGCATTCTCTTGACTGTTGCCTCAGCCACTTCGCACCTCCATTTCAACCTCTTCATCATAAGCGAAATGTTTGCCACCAAGGTTGTGAACCACTTCATGGGACAAACACTTCCCACCATAAGCTGGAAACAATTCTTTATGAATATCCTTTGCATTGAGTCCTTTTGTCCACAAAAAACCCACAACAGAACGCTCCTCTTTGTTTGTACATTCCTCGAGCATGGTCCCCATTTTGACTACTAAAACCAGCTTCTGAACATGTGGATGCATGTCTGCTACCTAGACTGTCATTGAGCTGGGCTGTGCTGATACTTAATGATACACATAGAAAACCAGTTATGTCCATTACAGCCATTTTACTTTGTCTGTGACCTATTCACTGACTCTCCCACATAATTAAAATTGTTTACTTGTTATATGATTAGTGTATTAAACTGATCAAACAAGATCTTATGAAGATAACATAACCTGTCTTTTATAGTGGTATATAATGGTTAGATTGCCATTACCCCATTTCTAGAGCCTTATTGTGAAGGTGAAGTTGGAATGAAGACACTTAACTCTTTTCCCCATTCCCTTTAAAATACTAATGCATAGTACTGTCTGTCAAGAGATTATGACATTTTACTACATTAAAAATGGCCAAGGCTACTTTCGTTGTATTACATTAGGAGGAGTAGAGGGCAAAATCTGTACATTTATTGGGTAATATATTGGAATACTTACTATCTAGATACCGACATTAGAGAGCATTTGGTGGAGAACTTCAGAATGTACTAAGTGCATATTGAGTTAGGATTTATTAAAATGATGGCAGGTGCAGAAATCCAGTCATGAGTAAACGTCGACGCACATCGTCAGTTGCAAGTCGCGGCCAGGATGAAGAGTCTGGTGAAACAGATGCTGCACCAGAACCTGCCCGAAAGAAAAAGAAGTTGGACCCAGTGAGTAGTAAAATTTTACATCAAGTTTTTTTTTTGCCAGAAGTGTTTATTTATCAGGAAGATGCTTTGAAACATGGAAAGGTGTGACATAAAGTAATTGAATCAGTTGGCTGGAAAAGGAAACATGTTGCCTTTCAGCCATTGGACATGCTCTTGCTCCCATTTGGAGCATAGGGCATCCATGAAATGCTCATTTCACTGCAGTTTCTTAATCTTAGACAGTCAGTAGATTCCTTTGATGGGGATCAGCCCATCACAAGGCTGCTACCTACACAAGCCAACACAAACACAGAATAATCGCAGACACACATCCATGCCTCAAGTGAGATTCAAACCCACGATCCAATGTTTGAGTGAGTGATGACATTTGTGATCAGCTGGGAACAGTCTAGAGGCTTCTTACAATAAATGGCAGTTTAACTCGTGCATGTTTGGGCAGTAACATCGTTGGTGTTCTGCATTCTGTTAATAAAGCAATGTTGTGTCCAAAGAATGATGATGTTGTGTAACCGCACCATGCAGGAACCTCAGCAATGTTTTTCGTTTACATTCTTAATTACAATGTACTACACGTAAACAAACTGTGTTACTGTTAACACAAGATGATACAGAATTGACCCCAGCACCAGCAGGCGCCAAGGACGACATATGGTCTTTCTGAGGGACAAGCGAGCTGCAGGTCACTTGAAAACTCAGAACGGAGCAGGAAGTATCCTGCTGCGTTTTCTGGGAGTTTCAGTGCTTAACTTCGACAGTACGAGTCTTTGAAAATTTGAGGCTTGACAGATACGAGTCGCAATAATTTTCGGAGAGGCGTACCGAGCGATTGTTAGCGTACCTTCATTTATTTGAGAGCTGTCAGAAGGACCGTCTTCTACTTAGGTACATTTTTTACATGGATTTTGTTAGGGATTGGCTGAATGTAAATGAGAGAAACACCCAAATTTTAGGTTCAGCCAATCAGCAAAATTTCAGAGGAGAGGAAACCAGGTGTTCCCGGAACCATCAGGACTTCTGCCTCTCCAGAGCAGTCAATCATCAAAAGTTTTTTTTTAATGTATTATTGCTCAGTGATGGTAAGCGGAAATAGCATAGGTTGGAAGGTTTCATAAGCCTGATCGCAGCTCATATGGCAGTTACTTTTCATACACCTCCACTGTTGCTTCTGTTGCTGCCAGAAAGATATTTAAATTGTGAATTTGCAGGTTTGTCTTACATTCCTGTTCTCAAGCACAGATTAGTTTGGGGGTTTCTTGCTAATAATATCCATACTTTAAGGTATGGTAGCAGTAAATCAGTATATCTCTTATTTTGGTCAGTTGATTTGGAAGATTAAACATGTGGCATATCAAGCAAGCTTGGTCAGATGGTAACATTTCTGACTTGAATGGGGGGGGGTTGCCTGGTTCAGACCTCTGCAGAGACAATGACCATCCTGACTGAAGGTTTTTGTGAGCTTTCTCATACCTTCGAGGTAAATACCAGATAGTACTTTGAAGTAGGCAACTAGTATTACCTTCCACATTCAAGCCAGTCTTATTATATTAATCCTATCATTTAGTGCAATAGTAATCTGAGCTGTTTACTGTTGATAGATGAATGAATGAATGTATAAGGGGTGGGCCTTGTTGGCCCTTGCACCGCGATCACAGTGATCTGTTGTGCCTCCCCTTCCTATTATCCCCTCAACAATCCTACACTTCGAATGAAGCACAGGATCTTATACGTGGGAATGTCGAAATAGTCACTTGGTTCCATAAAATATTGGCCCAAGTGGCGCAATCTTAAACAAGCTAAGGCCTCACATTCGCACAGGATATGTGTGGCTGATTTATTTAAACCGTCTTGTAGTGCATACACTCATTTATCTCCTTCTCTCCCTCGCACTACATGTTTCGGCATAATAATGCCATCTTCAGGTGCTTACTTATCCACGCCAAACTAGTTCATTGCATGCCTTGTTCTCATATTAAAATAACTAAAATATGTATCTATCATATACATTGTCAAACGTTAAAAATATTAAAATTGTTCAGGATACCACATC
>NW_019741302.1:510247-568548 GCF_002891405.2 Cryptotermes secundus | reverse complement strand
AAAAGCACAACACACACATGATAGTGAAGGAGTGCTCCAACAGAGGAGAATGGGCGTGACTGGCGTAGTGAGGTGCGACGTAGTGATGTGGTATCCTGAACAATTTTAATATTTTTAACGTTTGACAATGTATATGATAGATACATATTTTAGTTATTTTAATATGAGAACAAGGCATGCAATGAACTAGTTTGGCGTGGATAAGTAAGCACCTGAAGATGGCATTATTATGCCGAAACATGTAGTGCGAGGGAGAGAAGGAGATAAATGAGTGTATGCACTGCAAGACGGTTTAAATAAATCATGGGCTTAAATCAGTGCAACAGGATGCTAAAATATAACATGTGTGGCTGTTTCGTTTTCTTCTTGACACCTCTCCAAAGTTGGACTGTTACTTAGTCCCAATTTAAAGAGGTGTCCTTTGAGATGACAGTGTCTGATAAGTAGTCCTACCACCCATCGTAGATGGTTCCTGTTTAACTTCAACAGTTCATGATTTATTCTGACCGTCTTACAGTGCATACATTTATTCACCTCACTCTTCTCTCTTGCACTACATGTTTCAGCACTAAAGTGCCATCTTCAGCTGCTTTTCTATGTACGTATGTAGTATAAAGACAACAGGGCATGCAATGAAGTAGTTCAACGTACATAGAAAAGCAGCTGAAGATGGCACTTTAGTGCTGAAACATGTAGTGCAAGAGAGAAGAGTGAGGTGAATAAATGTATGCACTGTAAGACGGTCAGAATAAATCATGGACATAAATCAGTGCAGCAGGACGCTAAAATATAACATTATTCAACAGTTCCTTCGCTCATTTAGTAGAGGGTCCTTGTATGAGTCCCTTTGCTTGCCTGAGTCTAGTTAAGGATCCCCAGTATTTATTGTGATTCATATTTGTCCAGTCCCTGATTGCCTGTCTGGCAGCTCCTATAGAGATGTCACAGGCTGGTTCAGGTCCTGTGAACGGATGTTCAGCTCCAGTCTTAGCTAATTGGTCTGCTGTTTCGTTTCCAGCAATACCTTCATGCCCTGGCACCCATATCAGTTGTACCCTGTTATGTTTGGCCAGTTCCATGAGAGTTTGGTGGCAATCCCAGACAAATTTTGAGTTGATCTGATGTTTGTCAAGTGCTTTAATTGCAGCTTGCCTGTCAGATAGAATGTAGATGTTCCTATTTCTGTAGTTCCTATCTAGATTCTCCATAATACATGCCTTAATGGCATATACTTCTGCCTGGAATACAGTCGTGTACTGTCCAAGGCTGAAACTAAGTTTCCACCTTGTGCCATAGCAGAACACACCAGCTCCAGTGCCCTTATTTATCTTGGGACCATCTGTATACCAGATCAGTCCCCATTTTCTATCGGGCCGAAACCCATCTTCCCATTCACTCTTGTCAGGAAATCTGACTGAATGGTTTTTCATATACATGTCTCAGTATCATTTTGTCAGACCCCATTTGTAATACGGGTTCTTTTTTCATGTCCTGAGTTATGTATGCATGTCTGAAACTATCGGATTTAGGTTTCCGTTCATCATTGCACTGGAGACAGTAGATACCTGCCCTGGTCTCTGTCTGCAACTGTATATGCAGTGGGGAGAGTCCAAGGAGTGTCTCCAGTACAGCTGTTGGAGATGTTTGAATTGTTCCTGTGATACCCAAGCAAGCCAACCTTTGCAATTTGCTAAGTTCTGCCTTGCTTGTCTTGAATTTAACTCTGGGCCACCATACTGTGGCGCTGTATGTAATTATGGGCCTTACAACCGCATTGTATATCCAATGCACAATGTGCGGTTGCAGTCCCCAAGTTTTACCAAACATGCTTCTGCATGTCCAAAAAGCCTTATAGGCTTTATTGATGACCTTAGCCGGCTGCTTTTTCCATGTCAGTCCCTTATCTAATACTAGACCAAGGTACTTGACATCGCTGGAGAGCTGAATCGTCTTATTGAAGAGGGTCGGTTCCATAAGGCCCTTTATATTTCTCTTCCTGGTAAATGGTATAATTACCATCTTATTGGGATTGATGGAAAGGCTTATTCTTTCACACCATCGTTGGACCATGTACAGAGCTGTTTGAAGACACTCTGATACTGTTGATAAATAAAGCATAAAGAAATATAAAGTAGTGCGCAACATGAAATTCAGATAAGATATAAGAGTTTGTGACAGTGGTATATTAATACAATTGTTATGTTTCTGGACATTATCCATGTCCTGTTTTTATTTGAAACACCATCCGGTTTTCATGTAAAACACAAGATTTCGGAGACTGGATTCTGTCTCCATCTTCTGGTTGAACCTACTCAGTTTGTCACAATTGACAGAGCTAGTATTTATCCCCGGATGATGCAGAATATCCAGAAATACAGTAGTATGAAATGCAGAGATTATTCATTATAGACTTTTTAAAGTTTGAATGCAGTATCTTGCAATTTTATTTTAAAATGAACAGAATTATTTCATGAGACTAATTAACTAGTATTAGTATTATTGGAGGGGGTGGGTTTCCCCATGCACCATGACCAGTGGTCTATTGTACGTCCCCCTGTGATATTCTACCAGTCTCTATACCCTACCGATACTGGTGCATGCCATCAGCCCCGACTCAGCCAGTGAGTTCGGCCTCTACTGGCTTAGCGGTATCTCTTGATGCTTCCCCCATCTACCAGAGGCGTTAGAGACTACTGTTGGGTGGAAAATGTCCTGAATTTCACTCAGTGGTCCCCTTGGGACACGAGGTTCTTTTACGTGCCGTAAAGCTACGACACGGGACCCATGGCTTAAAGTCCCTCCCGGAGGACTTGTTCCCTGAATTTTTCCGCCCTTAAAAATTCCACGACCTCTGCTGGGTTTGAACCCGCGTACCTTGAGTCATGAGGTGGGAACGTTACCCCTAGACTACGGAGGCCACTATGAGACTAATTAATTAATCATTCTGAAGTTTGAGATATCTTCACAGAAGAACTGATGTAATGTGACCTGGCCATGTTAAAGCTCAGCTGTACATTGATTAGGAGAAGGGAGATAATGAAGGGTAAATATTTTAAAATAGGCAACCACAGGTATGGTTTTTTAAATTCATAATATGTTACCATTTTCAGGCAGAGTTGTGCCATCAGCTGTATGATACAATTCGCAACCACAAGAAGGAAGATGGAACTCTTCTTTGCGATGCTTTTATACGTGTTCCAAAACGTCGTCAAGAACCAGGGTATTATGAGGTGAATTGTTTTTAAATTCATAAAGTAGTCATATGTTAAAATATTTCTTTTGTTCTTTTTAAAATTCAATAGGGTGAGACTTATTTGCATTGACACTTAATGCTCTTACCTTGATTTTGATTTTTTGTAACTTCTGAAGTGTGCTGTTGAATTTGTGACAGTGTGTGTACTTAATCTGGATCTGGTAGCTGTTTATGAGGGCTGTTCAAATGAGAGAAGTTTGATGTTAGACCATGTTCAGCACCCCTAGAAAAAGAATGAAGGTGCCAGAGATTTGAATAAGATGAAGATGGCGAGGCAGCCTGGTGCAGTGGTTCCGGCTGCAGCTGATGGAATTCTTTGCATAGTGGATCCATCAGCCGGCGTGTCAGTGGGATGCCTGCCTCTTCACCCACGGGGACTATTTTTAATGTCTCTCTTCCTTCACTGATAACAGTCTCCAAATGTGTGTCATTTGAACAACCCTCATAATTAGGGATATGTGGCAGGTCGCATTAGGATTTTTGTATTTTCTCCTATCACTCATTAAACCGTTTCCTCAGGGATTTAGTTGCTGTTGATAGAGTAAAGGATTATGTCACGTTTGCTATGTGTCTTCATTTGCCTTTGCATGTCCACCCATGCAGCATTCTAATTTTCTTTTTTTTGGAAATATATAATTCTGCACTAAAGAATTATTGTATGAGTGATTAGTGGTTATTTGTGTGAAATAAATGAAATAGTAAATTAATCCACTGAGTAAGTAAACAATAGATAAGTAAATACAGATAAATAAATAAGAGTAATAACTTGAGGGGAATGTAGGAAAATTTGTAAAAGACTGCGGATTTTATAACAAATACACAGTGAATTTTCACATTTTAATGTTTGTTCTTTTGTCTGGTCAACTGTGGGCATTTATTTGTGTTCATGGCAAAATATAGATGACAAATATATCTCAGAAGTTTTGAAAAAATTTGTTGTGTTAATTGCCTAAAGAAACCAGTGTCTGGAAAATGTCTGTTCATAGGACCATGAAAACCCTAAAATTTTTGACAGAACCCTTTTCAACCTGCAGATCCAGTTTCAGAAATTAGCTTTTGCAGTTTTGTTTTCTTAGGCATATTTGTGTGGTTTTTGTTTGATTAAGCTTCTTTATGTCATATGGAGTCTGGTTTCATTGCAGTGATTAACTCATAGAACCGACATAATTAAGATATTGAAAATCCACATATTTTTTTTTTCTCTCAAATCTCATTACATAACCAGGAAGTTAGTATGTTGTGTGTTGTAAACACTGGAAGAACTGTAGGCCCTAAATTCTTCCATGACATAATTCACAGCTGAATGTGAATGATATTTTGGATCCTTTCATTGAAAAATTAATTTAAACAGAAAAAATCTTACACATGTTTTCAACAAGGCAGTTCATGAGCACACTTCACAGAAAAGTAATGCAGACTGTATGGATTGATTTTAATGAGTGTGTATTACTTTCATCTCTTGGGGAATTGCAAATCTTACAGAATTTACACGCTTGGGAGGATGTACTGATCAAATGTGAATCCTAGAAGTTGAACAGATATGATGGGTCAGCATGTTTGAGAAGAGACACATTGTGTTAGTCCTGTTTTGATTGGAAACCCTTTTCTGTTGTGCCACAGTGTACATAGTCTCATGTACTGAATATGTGTGTGTGCATGCATGCGTGTGTTAATTGAATACATTTTCATGGACTTAAAATGTTCCACAGTTGTAGTTTTCTTTTGCCTAATCCCAAGAAAAGTGTAAGTTGGTGTTTTCACTGTGTTTTAACCAGTGTTTGTAACTTGTGTTACCAGGTTGTAACAAATCCCATTGACCTACTGAAACTGCAGCAGAAACTGAAAACTGATGAATATGAAGATGTGGATGAACTCACAACTGATGTCCAATTAATGGTTAACAATGCTAAGGCATTTTACAAGGTAATTGCTTCCAGTCCATTGTTGACTTTCTTTATATACAGTTTGTTCAAATTAAACCTGTTTGGGGATTATTCTGGGAGATGTACAGTTTGCTATTTAGAGACTGGCTGTTCACCTCATAACCTCTTGATGCAGTATGCTGTGGTGATAAGTGGTCATGTTAGCATTATTCTCTAACCCTCTATTTATGAACCATATTTGCTTGACTAATAACATGAGTATTTTGCACTTCTTATTTTCGTTAAAAATTGTGGAGTTCTGGTTTTGCATACTAAGAAAAATGTATAAAAAAGCACCATTATACAGTTTCTGGAAAAATTGACATCTCTTGTTGCATACATGTACTGACACTTGTGTACCCATAGAGTACCATTTCAAGAGTTTTTCCAGAGCAGAGATACAGTTATGAACTGTTTAGTTTTAGTATTTGTCTCTATATATGGATAAACACAAATTACTGAATCAGCTATGAATTTTGGGCTTGTTTTTTTCTATTTATTTTAGGTTTCAAAGTTTAACTTCATGGTAGCTTTTATGTAAATAGTTGTGTAAGTGCTAATTATCTGGTATAATGGTTTCTTGGGCTTTGTAGAGAACATCTCAAGAGTATCGGGATGCTTGTGAGCTATGGGACTTATTTGTTTCCACCAAGAACAAGCTTCTTGAGGACCAGCGACCTGGAGAGGATGCAGGCCAGGAGCACAAGGGCAAGATAATACTCAAAGTTGGTAAATTGGTGAGTTATAAGCTAATTAAAGAGGAGTGTGTTAAACCTTTACACAGAGTCCGACTTGTGGGCACAGTAACGTAATCTATCCTGCAACTTCTTACCACCAGTTTTGAGGTAATTTTGGCCCTGTAGGCATAATTAGAGTTGCCAGGTTTAGTGCTTGGCATTTATAGGAGGACACAAAAGACGAACAGGCAACTTTGCACACTCTGGCTGATAAATAATTTAAATGTCATCACTGGTGTAGATGTTCTCAAGATGTCAACCAAAATATTGTCACATGTTAATGACTAGGCACAGGGCTCAGATTGATAATTAAATTTACTGGCTATCTGTTACTCTTAGGTACATACAGCTGCAACACTTTTATTATGATTTCACCATCTACAAATAACTACAGCACATTCCAAGTTTTTCCAGTCTGATATATCGTAACATTCTTGTTGTTTGGTAATGACACCCCAGTGATCTGCGCTCTGCCTAACACTCCCAAGCTTGATTGGTTTCTCAATAGCTCCTGTTTCAGTGTGGTCTGGTAAATTGCTGCTGGTCTTCACTGGCATAATTATTCATGGTTTTCAGTCCCATGACCATATTTTTCTGTCTTTGGGTTCGTTTGGGTTTGGTTCAAGTAAATTACTGCTCAGCATGTTTCACATTACCTAAACCAAGAAGTTGGCAAGCATGTCACACTTAGATAATCTCTTGTGACAACAGCCATTGGCTGATGTTTTTAGATTAACTGGCTGTGCAGGTTAAATACTTGTGCCTCAACATAGGAAAGGATTTCTGTTCTTACATATGATTGTCAGCTCTTGGAATGTTATCTTTTCTGTCCTAAACAGGATTCATGCAGGGCAGATTTTAATGGCTCTTTTACAGACTGACATTTGTAAGTAGTGTGGGAGCAAACCTGCAATTACAGATTGTGCAGAAAGTTGCAGTGAAAAGTTGTGGCTGTCTAGGAATCACTCATTATGATGAAATAATCAGAAAGAATACCTTCATTCTATATGAGAATTTTCCATATATATAACATTAATGTGTTGAATGTGCCAATGTCATTTTCTTCTCGTTATAATGAAGTTACTGGCATGAACCATACTCATTATATTGTGGTTGTATTGTAACATTCATGATTGGTGGGGGATTGCTGTACTCTCATACAATACCAATAGTTTTATGTAACAGTTAAAGAGAAGCAATTAGAAACTGGTAAACTGTTACAGGCACGTAGAGCTGCAGCTGCAGAGGCCAGAAAGCAGGACTCTGAAGCAGCAGAGGATACATCAGAAAGTTCAACTAATCCAGATGAGGAAGCCAACATGTATGAGGATTTGTTCACAGCAGTGATGATGGCAACAGATCAGGACAACCGCCCACTTCACACCGTGTTCCAACTGCTGCCCTCCAAGAAGGTAAGGGAGGTGGTAAACACAGGGATAATATTGTGGACATGTTGCACTTGACTTGATACATACAGTACTTGCTTTACCAGGGGTCACAAATATGAGAATGGCATATTTTATGGTGCGTTTAATTCTGTCACAGTAATAATAAAAATATGCTTACAGTTTGTTGCATCTAAAGTTGCAGAAGTGAGATATACAACATTCTTCCAATTATTTTGTAAGGTTGAACAGTTGTAACTAAAAATTAACATCTTGGACCTACAGAATGGCGCTTTAATGTAAATCTGTTAAAACAGGAAGTGTTTTAAATGGAAACTTGAACAGAGTTTCTTTGTATAGGAGTGTTTATGCCTGTTCTTTTCTGTTTTCTCCTGACACAAATGTCATTAACCAGGTGACATATTGTATTGCAGTGACACCGTGACTTAACATTTTCAGAATTTACTGTTTTCTGTATTTTGCACAGTCTTACTGACTTAACAAGTTTCTAAAATCATAACGGGTCATAAGAGAGTGTGTGGCCTGGAACAGTCTAAAATAATTAAAGGTAAACTTTTAGTTCACACAAAATATTTTTTAGTAATGCATATAGAGGGTAGACTCAAATGATTTCTCTCTTGATTTATATACATATGTATACACACACGCACACAACAGAACTG
Organism: Cryptotermes secundus; assembly: GCF_002891405.2. NCBI lineage: Eukaryota > Metazoa > Arthropoda > Insecta > Blattodea > Kalotermitidae > Cryptotermes > Cryptotermes secundus. The sequence goes on along the minus strand of NW_019741302.1, from coordinate 560,568 downwards.
TTTTTAAGTATCTCATATTTACTATTTGTAACTCATAACTATTTGTTTATTGTGGATTTCTTATTTAATATGACTCTTCTTAAATGACATGTTTCTGACTAATCTAAGGCCTTAACTATTTATATTTTATACTGTTGTAATGTTCCATGTAAACAACTTTTGTAATTGGTCTGTATGTACAGAGTGAGCACAAGTTCTGTATCCATTTTGTGGATGTCTGAAATACTGAATAAGTACTGATACTAATACATTGTTCAAGTCATCAAGCATTACCAAAAATAGATCAGTTGTTGTGCCAGTACAACTCTTCCAGCTGCATATTTATTGTAATTTATTGCTACATAAAAACTATTGTGTGTAATACAGCATATTTTTGCTCATATGTTAGCTGAGTGCTTGTTACGATAAGTGGTGGTTATGACATTTATAAGTCCTTACATTATTGTGCTGATTGTGATATTCCGTTGATTAATGAAACATTGAAATGAGAGGTAGCCTCCTTTAATCAGGACACTGCCCCCATTGCTGCTCATTTTTCTTATTTCCTAGATATGAAAAGCTTCTGCAGTAGTATATCTGGAGTCAATAAAAGATCACAATTAAAGTAAAAATGACTTATTTCCTTATTTCTGCAGGGAAATCTACAGGATCTTGTTTCTGGTATATTGTTTCATTGAATTCAGTTTCCTCCAAAAATATAATAGTGTGTAATTTTCTGCTACAGATTTTCCTTAGTTTATTAACATTGCTTGACATGGGTCAAAGAGTTATTTTATGTTGTAAATTGCAATAGAGTTCAGTGTATTTATCATTTTCACTAATAGCATGTGTTGATTTCAGTTGATCTAATACAAGATTGTGAGTATAAAGTGTGCATTTTGCTTTGGGTCAGATAATAATTAAAAAATATTTGTAGCATTAATTTAATTTCATATTTATTCAGTGTCATTTGGAATGAAGGTCCATATGAGTTGAGATATAAGTGGTCATCTGTGCACAGATTTTATCTCATACTTTGTTAGTATTTGTCTGTGAACTAATCATCAGTGAATAAGTGTAGAAAGAATGTGATAATGGTGGTGGTCCCATAGTTTCCATTTGTAAACAGTGTATTCTGAACTAAGATAAAACAGGGCAGACAGAGCTTTGTGCTGTCAGTATGAAGGAGAAGGTATTGTTAGAAACAATCTTTTACTTTGGAAACTTTTGTTATGTTCATAAATTGGTTTGAATCAACTTACATATGTCTTTGTTGAAGAAGTTACTTTTTTGTATATATTAATAATTATAATAAGGAGTCTGTTGATATTGAGACTATTTATTATTTTATTCTAATATAGCGATACCCTGAATACTATGATGTGATAGACAACCCTGTGGATCTGAAAATGATAGCAACTAAAATTCAGCAGAACCAGTACTCAAACCTGGGAGAGCTAGAAAAGGATTTGTTACAGATGACTCGCAATGCTTGTCTTTTCAATGAACCTGGTTCTCAGATCTACAAAGATGCCAAGACTTTACGCAAAGTAATTTCAAGTAAGAAAATTGAAGTGGAACATGGCAAGTACCAGCCTGGTACTGGCAAAAGCAGTGAACGGATAAGGTGAGGAGAGTATTCTGCTACACTTCCATAGTCAAAATACTGGAGAATGACATTCCCCCTGCCTCTAAATACAAATTTCAATAACAGTAATCATTAGGACATTAACAGTAATCTCATATTTGTAAAATTGAAAAGGTTACATGTGATAAATAATTTTATCATTATATTTAGTTCACTGAAGGTTTGCATCATTTATAGTCTTGTTTTCCTTCTGTAATTCAACAATATCAATTTAAATTTTAAAAACACTAAATCATATTTAATTCCCTGTACAAGGGAACACAAAGTAACACTAGATACACACAACTAAGAGAGTGGCACACCCAATGGGACATAGAAATGGCCACAATACAAGAGATAGGAACAAAAACTTCCTATGACATCAGAATTAATGATAACAAGGATGATGTGCCTTGAGAGCTTCTCATAATGACATAAGTGTTGCCTGTTACATCAGTTTCAGTAATAGATATCAGTAATGCTTAATGACTTGCAGTAAGCTGTACATCTTCTAAGTTTGTTGCAACTTTCTTTTTTGCTTAATTGCTTTTTCTATGGTTTGCTGTCATTGAACAAGGTTTGCTGTATTCTGTTGGAAAGATATTTGTCGTCTTGTTTGATGACCAGTAGAATGATTGGTATCTACAGAGTGCAGTTTGTTACATGTTTTGATTTCACACAGAGTTCATTGGACACTTAATTTATCCAGATGTAAGATAGTTCCCCTCCCCTTTTAATTTTAAATTATTTTATGAGTATTGTAATTGGTCAGGTTTTCTGTTTCACTAAGCTTTTTTTTGTGTTTTCTAGTCTTTGTTGTAGCCCTTGAAATGTAATGGTCCAATCCACTGTTCCCCAAATAATCTATAAATAGAAGTGTTCGTGTATTCACTGGTGTTTGTTTCAATCTATGGTCACTGATGTGTTGAGTGCTGATTTTTGTCTCTGTGGAGTAGTAAATAGCTTCAAGTACTAAGAGAGTTTTATTATGTTTACTCATGTAACTTACCATTTTAGGCAAAGATGTTGAAAAGTTATGGTGCATAAATATGCCAATAATGCTTTTCAGAATATAATTTTGCATATTAGATTGAAGTTAAGAAAACTGGCTGTGTAGTGTAGAGAAAGAGATGAGTTTTGTGAGAATAAGGTACCATTTCTTTCCTACATAGTTTCCAAACATTTTTACGAAGGAAAGATATGCCATACCGACTCACATGAAGTTATTGTCTCCGTTATCAGTAACAGAACTGGGTCCATTGTCTTTGTTGTCATATTCTCACCAGAAATGGATGGTAGTGCTCAGACCCATCTAAAACATTAACATTCCAGTTCTCTTAAAACTCCTGGCAGTGATTTCTGCCGAAAACAACCCCTGGCTTCTGAGGTGCCAGTTGTATGTATATTCATACCAATGACGACCATTGGATTGCTCCTGTGTGCATCTACATGAGTTGGCGGTTGCCATCCACTGTGCATAAAACCAACAGATGGGTTTCCTTCTGATTGCTGAATGGCACATCCAGTGGTTTTAATTCTGATGTTGGGCCACATGAAATGACAACTAATTCTTTTCATCATTCTGTGGAGCCCTGAATGTTATTAATCAGGTGTCCCCTGAAACTATCAGGTAGAAGTAGTGATGTCAAATTTAGGGGGACACTGGGTTTTTTTTTCAGACAGTTATATCCGGTCCAGCATAAAATTGCCGTCTCTTGCAGTTATTTACATGTGCTGGACACAATTCCCTCATAAATATAAGAAAATTGGGAATCTTACAGGAACAAACGAATGCGAGGAGTACAGTCCCTGTCAGCCATTACGGCAGCTTTGCGTGATGAAGAAGAAGAGTCAGATGATGGTGGGCCTATGGATGAAGATACAGCCCTTGAAGATGTAGATAACCCTCGGTGGCAACTCTTTGAAACAATAAAAACTACCACCAATAACCAAGGTACAATGAGGTTATACTTTCCATACTTCATATAAAAGGACTGACACAATTTTTAACTTTTAACATATGACATTTACAGACAGTATTTTAAGAAACTCTTTGGTAGAGCATTTGAGAATTAAATGCAGTATTTCATACATATTAATCACACTTCTCACCGTGTCGTCTGGTGTGGGTGGTGGGAGTGAGAATGTACAGAATGCATAAAATAGTGCTTTCTGGATCAAGCAAGTTGGCTGAAGTGATAATGCCTATAATGTATATTTGGAAGGCTCCTAGTTTGACTGTTTGCCAGAATGCCAACTGTTAGAACAGGTTTCTTTTGTAGTTATCCTCAGCCCCTCCAGGCAGATGTCAGGATAGGATCATAAATTTGCCATAACTGCTTCCTTCCACATCTTTTTCAGTTCGTAATTCACTATAAGATCTGCTACATAGTTACTGATACTGTCATTAAAGAAGCATCACTTTCATCATCATCATCATCATCATCACTGGCACGACAGCCCTTTGTGAGCCCTGGCCTTCCTCAGGATTGCTCGCCATTCTTCTCTATTCGATGCTACATTCCTCTAGTTCTTTACACCCGAAATTCTTATGTCCTGCCACACACATTCTTCCCATCTTAACCTTGGTAAGCATCACTTTCTAGAAGAGGATTAACAAAATGTGTTATGTCATGCTTTGAATGTAGTACACCATTCTATTTGGAAGTAAAGCTGTAGTGCTGGAGGAAATTATGAAGAACTAAGAAGAAGATACATTTCGAAGTCTGTGGATTTAGGAATCTTAGATATGTGTACCAAGTTTGCACCTTTTATAAACTGTTCACAGCTTCAAACTTTTTGCTCAGGTCATCCCTTGAGTGAACCATTCTGGAAGCTGCCATCTAAGAGATACTATCCAGATTACTATAAAGAAATCAAGAACCCTGTGTCATTATCACAGATCAGGAATAAACTCAAGGTTAGTGCAGTGACTTACTTTATGGTATATTAGTTGAAGAGCCTGTAAAAGTGTTTTCTCAGACTGTTGGTTTATTTCCTGACAGTATGCATATGATACCATCATTGTCAATCAAGGGTTAAGTTCAGACCTGCTGTTGCGTCAAAATTTATTGAGATCATCTCTTTCTTGGTCTTGCAGTAAATCTTCCTCCAGGATGGTAATCCGAAATCCATCTTAGTATAATGCATCTAACTGCCAAGTTTTGGTGACAAGCTTTTGATAGTTAATTTGTGATGTAATTAGATAAGAATGAATGGACTGTACATAAGCCTCTTCCGTGTTGTTCTTTCACTCCTCTGCAGCCTAAGTTATAATGGTGACATTTCACTAGTGCTCTCATCAGAATCAGCTTTCCCTGGTCAGATGTGAATATATATGTTTCTCCATGTGGTCTGTGTATAACATCCATTGATTTCTGTATAGCTGTGTTTTATCAACTAAGTTAAAATTCTCCATTTATTCTTTTTTGAGAAGGAATAGCTTGCAACAAATCTCAAGATCTTGACTCTGTTGTTGTCCATGTTTCACTACTACAAAGCAATATTTGCTGTCCCTTTCAGTGTGTATAACATTTTGCATGGGTAGTTAAAATTTGAAATCTTGTGTAGTTTTTTTTAGCTAGAAATGAATTTGAGAATCCAAAGAAATTAAATTTTGAACTTTGTTGGATCATTTCATTATTTATTATTACTTTTAAATTAACTGGTTGTAATACTAATAATGCCACTGTTTTAGTTTTTCTAATAAGAGTACTGGACACAATTTAATTAACTGTAGTATGTCATGTTGTAATTTTGGTAAAAGAAAAATCAAGAACAATTTCATAGCATAGATAACATGAATCAGATAATAGAAAAGCAAAGTGCTACAGTTGGGAAGTGAGATAGAGGGTGCAACAAACTTCAAGCTTTATTTGCCTGCATGAGATTAAAACATTGTTTTCGACTAGCTCTGACACATCTAAGTTCATTAGCAATAGTGTATTTATTTTTTAAGTTGGCTATTTAATGACATCAGTACCAAGACTTTGTAGCATCAATGACAGGATTAGAATGAATGTGGAGCAGTTGGTGGAATGAAAATAGGCAGGAAAAACTGAAGTGCATGGGGGAAACCTGGCCAGTGCCATTTTGCCCACCACAAATCTCACATCACCTGACTTGGGATCAGACCCAAGCTTCTGCAGTGGAAAGCCAGCAACTAACGTGACCTGTGGCATGGGGATCACATCATCAGATTGAGTAGTCAGTAATTATAAAGTTAAGTTGACAGAGAATATAGTGTGACGTGTTGCGCAATGGTAATAGGCAGGTCAACATCCTCCCCCCCCCCACGGCGACGTGCCAAGCGGAGCCGAAGTTAGCCGAGTCCCCGCAACCTGGTAGCTATGCAGCGCGAGTCAACAGCGGTGACGTCACCAAGGGATATTGCGGTTGCTAGGCAGCAGTCAACAACTCCTGTGACGTGGCACGCAACAGGCACCACTGCGGCTATATAAGGGAACTGCACAGCTGCTATGAGGCAGTTGTAACATGGCCATCGCCGAAGACAGTTCCGAGTTAGTGCCGAGCAAGCCTACGAGTCAGTGTGTTATCAACGAGTTCTCAGTTCGCAAGTTACGAGCTACAGACGCGTGTGCGAGAATCAGTGATAGTTCGTGATAGCCAATTATATTTGGAGTGTGTAATTCAGGAGACTTGTATAGCTCCCGCGCTATTAATACGTGAAGACTCTGGAAGATAGTGTTAAGAGATTTTGTTGTAGGGTTTGTAAACTGTGGAAACCCGTAACATTGTGATAATTAATTGTAGCCAATATTTGTAGATTGTTCAATAAACCAATGAACGATCTCTATGGCTTATGCAGTAAGGAAACACGTTACAATAGCTTCTAAATTGTATGTGCTAAAATATGATTATTTAAATAGAAAATATGTCTTATTTTCGGTTTATTTGTTTAGTAATACAAATTAAGAGTTTAGGCATTATGCAAGGTTGGCTGCACAATTTATTTGTTAGTTGTGTATTAATTGTGTAAATCTTTAGATTAGCTGTGTGTAACCGTCACATATTAAAGTAGAAGGTCTCAGTAGAGATGAGATGATGATGATGATGATAATATAAAGTACTAAATTTACCTTTTTTATAGCGTGGTGATTATGGCACAGTGAGTGAAGTAGCTGGTGACATGAACATCATGTTTGAGAATGCAAAGAAGTATAACCGTCCAGACTCGCGTCTTTATAAGGTAAGGATACACACTGCAGGAACTGATTTTCTCTAAAGTCTACTGTCTGATGTTTCATGTCGAACAAAACATATTTTTCCACCCACTTGTTTTGTCTGCACATTGGCAGTTGTGAGCTTTTCCCAGTTTTGAATACAATGCAAGATGAAATATACGTGCCATTCTACATGAAATTTGTGGTGTTGCAGAGAAGAGAATCTTCCATAAGTTGATAATTGTGTTGTGTACAGGATGCAGTTAAGCTGCAGAAGATCATGCAGACCAAGGTGCAGGAACTGCTTGAGTTTGATCAGGTAACCTATTCACTTTTACAAACATAATTTAGGTTAGCTGAAAGAACCATGGTAGAACAGAGGTTAATCTAATTGACTTTTCCATAAAAAAGTTTTTACTCTGGGTTGTGGGGACAGTTTTGTGAAATTGACGTGCCTCATATTGGCCACACATGATTCAGCAAACAAATTACAAAGTACTGCATGTCCTGGACATAATGGTTGAGGAAGGAGAAATTAAGAAATTTTTTTATTAAATATTTAATTATAACGATTATTTGATCGTCTATTTATTTATAAAGGAAAGAAAACAATTCTGCCTTATATGATGAACAAAATGAAATAAAATACAAGCAACTGTGGTTCTTGTATTCATCTCATTTTTCTAATTACCTCCTGACATGTAATGTGCACCACGATATTTAGGGCCATTATAGAGGACAAGAGAAAGTGTTGTGTCACTGGGAAATACCATAGATATTTCTTGATCATACTAATTTGGCAGGAAAAGTTCTTAAGTTTTTGTGATGTGTTGTGTCGTGTCCGAAGAATGACTTGACATGCTTCCCTGAATGGACAGTATAGAGCAGGAACTTGTTCTGTACCATATCATATTGCCAGACTGGTGCAAGAACAGCTAAATATGAGGCAGAAGAGTACTATCTTCTGGAATGTGACACAGTGCATGCTTGTAGAAGTTTGCTTTTGTTTCTGAGGAACATCCCACCTCCATCTTCAGGATCAAAGAATAAGCCAAGAAAGCAGTAAACTTCAGCCAAGCTACACATGGTCATATCCCAGATGATAGTATCTTTTGTTGATACCACCATGATAATCCTAAATCTCACATGAGCCAAAACTGCCTCAGAATTGTATGAAGCACACACATCTGCTGTTCCATCTGGAAGAAGATAATGGTTGCTGATATAATAATAGCATCTGGTGAAATGTTGACACCTCTGCACAGCTGAAAGCAAAAGAGTTGTATGTCAGTAAAAGTGTATGAGTTCACATACTCTGTAGCTATTCAAGAGTAAGCCTTATGCAGTCGTAGTGATCATGACTATCCTCTGAGACAGTCCCAGGAACATCCACATCATTTCTTGCCAAATCAGATATAACTGGCTGCCAGCTGTTACTCTTCTCTTAGAATCTGTTCTCCAAAGGCAGCCACATTTACTGTGAAAAGGAGAGGTGCGTTCAGTAACTAAAGCACCTTGGTATGTCTCCAACTTTACTATCCACAGTGATCTGCAAATCCCATTTGTCATAGAAGAAATACATAGATGGTCAACACTCTGCCATCAAAGCATACTTGGACACAATAACAGACTAGTTGTAGAAATTAGCAACCCACCAAATGTAAGAATGTTGAGGAGAGTGACTGTCTGACGTTCCAAAACCCACAGATGATGAAGATTAAACCCATCACCATTCCTCTACAGGGCCTGTCAGAGTATCATCAGTGGATGACTTCTCTACTCAAAATACACCTACTTAAAACAAACTTACTTATTACTCCATATTATCGAGAGTAGACTGTAAATATGCTATTATTTAAATAATTAAAAAAAAAAAAAGAGATTCTTTGGGTAAACAGTGTCTGGCATGAGGGAACCCAAAACATATTGAATGTTCTTAAGACAATTTTGTGAAAAGTGTCTCAACATTCCTGCCCTCTAGACCACGCTTGTCCTCAAGTGGTATTGTTCTAGGTTGCTGAAGAGGTCTGAGGATTTGGAAGTCTGAATGCGTATCTGAAATCTTGCTCTACTAATGTGTTCTTGTCTTTATCAGAATAGTTGTATGTATCCTTTGTTAATGCAGATATGGTGTATGTTATTTCAGTTAATTATGTTGCCTGAAATTATGAAGAAAACTGGGAAGAATGAAGGAAGGAATTTTATTTGAAAAGTACAATCCCCTGAATTGCACTTCATTTGCACACAGATTTGTGGTGTACATAAATTACGTTATTCATTCCTCTCACCTTTACAAAATGAAATTTTTGCACTATAACAGCATGACATATGATCTAAAATTCTGCGTTACTGGTTGCTGATACTGATTCTCATTGTTTATTGATATAAAGTAAGTACTGTTTACACACTTGCACAGTTATGGGAGAATGTATTCTAAGGAAATTTCGGATGAGCGCAGTGGACTCTATATCCTACAGGACTCTGACAGTGAAGAAGACTCCGATGATCGGGGCTCACGTGGTCGACGTCGTGGGCGCAATGCAGGAGGTGCCAGTGCATCAAGAGGTTCCCGTTACCGTGATGAGCCATCATTGAAGAAGAGGCTTCATGGACTCGCCAAATGTCTGATCGACTACGTGGTGAGACAATTGTCGACACGTTTGTTTAATGGATGTTGTTTTGTAGAAGTTGACGTAAAGTAAATGCAAAACTTAAGTAAGGGTAATAGTAGAAGATTTTCTGTTTATTCATAGTTGAACAGTCTTGATAATATATTAAAGGTAAGGTTTTATGTAATTGGAGAACTTCTAATGTGTGAAAGATGTAGTTATAATATTTATTTGCATGTGTTACTGTATTTGAATTCAAATTTCAGTGAAGCTAAGTGAGGTAAGTAGTAAACAGTTTTACTATATGCAGCTACATTACCGCCAATGAAATCTTCATGGCATGTAGAGTAATTGTTTGGAAGATATTTTGATACAAAGGATTTATGAATGGCTTTGCTTTCAGGTCTCACGCAAGCCAATAGAAATTGCCCAGCATGTCATCGTGTGAATAAAGAATTACTTCTAGAACATGTAGCGTAGTGGTTAAGGCACTATGCTACAAGCCGGAAGGTCGCGGGTTCAAGTCCCGATGAGGTCATTGGATTCTTTCAATGGACCTAATCCTTCCAGCCGCACTATGGCCCTGTGGTTCACTCAGCCTCTAACAGAAATGAGTACCAGGAATTAATTAACTTATTTTCCTGGGGAGTAAAGCGCGGCCAGCGTGTAAGGCTGACAACCTTACCAACATCTTTGACCTGATTGTCTAGATGTTGTGAGACCCTCAACGTCTCACAACCCTGTGGGCCTTCATGGCCTGGTACAGGGATAGCTTTACTTTTTACTTTACATTGATTGTGTAGTTTTAAAATTATTGGCAAGAGCTCACAATTTGGTGAAACTAACATGTGTTTCACAAAAGTTTCACTCTTTGTAATTAGGTATGAATGTATGCACTCTTAACACTTTGTGTCATATATAAGGGGTGACTTTCAGCCCAATGGAATACCGTATAATATGCAAAGGTAAGTTAGAAATTGTCCAAAAAGTCGTCCCCCCTCCCCATTTTTACTTTGTGCATGTGCAGCTACAGTCACAAACTCTCCCTGTTGTGATGTTTTGACCTACAATGTTGAGCTATCTTGTGCCATAAGCACTGCTGACATTTCTGTCTACCATGCACAGCAAAGAGGAGCAGCATGTAGCAGTGAGTTTTCAGGTGGTTGAAGGTAGAAGGAATTCATGACCAGCATAGTATGCTGACAGTGTCTTGCTGCAGTAAAATGTGTGTAAATGGATTGACATGTTCTGAGGTGTCTGAACAAGTGTCACTGATAAAAAACTATTAGAGCATGCATCTGTGTCAGTGACCAAAAGGAACGGTGTATAAATCCATGAGCTGATTCTGAAGAACAGAATGGTGACTTAATGAAATGACAAACAAGTTGCATAGTAGTCATGGTTCTGCCTATCACATCGTCAACCACAGGTTTCACTTCCAGAAAGTTTGTGCAAGATGGATTTCCAGATATTGTAGGGAACAACATATGCTTAACCATTTGTAACCACTTATGCTGGTAGTATAAGAAAGATGACACCTTTGTGAGTCGCATTGTCACAGGTGATCATACCACCATTATGAACCAGAGAAGAAAAACCTGACATCTCCTGTCAGAAAGTTTTGAATCTTGGCTAGCAGCAGAAGTATTGATCCTATCACATTTCTGACATTCTCAGGGACCAATCTTCAAACATGACCAGAAGAGGGTTGCATACAACAAAGAGAAGCTGCATGATGAGGTGCACCTGGCAGTTTTGGGACAAATGCTAGGACACATGTCACAAGATGTTGTGTTGTTGCATAACAGTTCCCTTCCCTGCACTGCTTCCCACACTGTTGCAGCAGTCCTGTAACTACTCTTGTAGGCTTTAGAACATCCACATACAGCCCACACATTGCCTCATCAGACTATCATATATTTGACCCCTCAGAACTGCTTTAAGGACTACGATTTTGCCAGCAGCCACAAGCTGCAAGAGGCTTGAACATGTTACTTGCCATCAGGATGAAGACATACTGACACATGTATAGTGCTGGATCAAGTAGTTGAATAGTAGGCGGCTGTGTTGGAAAACTGGTTATATCTATTTATCACCTAGTTGCTATTATGTTCATATGTGGTTTGAATAGTATGAAGCCCTCATCAGTACATGTCTCTGAATAGTTGCATTTAATTTTTTAATGCTTTTCTGAAGAATTTTAGTACCTCTACTGCATAATGGAGCATATTAATTTGTAGCTGCTTGGTGTCTAACAGTAATGAAAGGAAAGTCCTATGTCATAATAATAATTATGTGAATTGTTCTGTATAGTATCTCAGGCATAGATTAACCAGTCATGAAGTTCTAATCTATTGTTCTTAATGTATAAATAAAGGCAAACATATGAGTAGATTTAATTTTCAATATGTTATTTACATTTTTAGACTAATGGCCCCAGTGGAAGTTTAGTATTCTTAAGTTTTATATGTATGGTATTAACTGCTGTGATTTTTGATATGAGATGCCAAATTTCTATTGGTAACATAATTTAGGCTACCTAATTGACACCTCTATTGCACATCATTTTTCTACAGTGGGGTGATATTAACATCTTCAGCCTTTTTTTTATCCTCAGTATTTTTAAATTTATGTAGTAATAATAAAACCCACCAGAAGCAGACAATGAGTTCAGCATGCTGGTTTATTGTTTGGCTTACTTTTTGACCCCGAAGATGTCAGTGGTGTGTTCCACCAAAATGTCAGGCCCCCTCTGAACTGCCTGTTACAGTCCTGAGGACTGTACTTTTTTAGGTTACTATTAATTACAGTCCTTGCAGTTAATATCTCTTTCACTTTATAAGGTAGGCAGAATTTGTAAATGTTGTTCTTCAGGTATACCATTCCTGAATGTATTCTTACTCTCTCTTATCGGAAAGTGGTTGCAGAAATGCTAGAGTATCCAGATTCAAGACAGCCCACTAAAATCACAGACTTAAAAGTTAATATAATTTTGACCCTATAATACATTTAGATGCAGCTGCATATTTATTGACCCTTTTTGCTGTGGGTATTGGCATCCTTTTAGAAATTATATTGTCACTTGTAAGAAGGGCTGTGAAAGGTACATGATCAAGTTACCCTGTGTTCATAGGTACACTGCACGCAAATATTTGCCAGTGATCTGTAGTTATGATAATGTGGTTTGATTTTTTGAATAGGAGGTAATATAAATATATGGGGCAATACAAAAGTTTCCGAAATTTGAATTTTGCACGTGAATGGTTATGAGTACATCGAAATACCGCTAGGTGTCTCCTCACACATCCTTCTTGAATCAGTGTGGCAAGCGGCGTCGAGTTGAGTGGTTGGGTATATTGTTGGTGAAAGTATTTCCATTGTTGTGTTTCCGTGAGTTTGCGGTTTTGCGATGGCTGACCCGAGAGAGCAGCGTGTCTGTATAAATTTTTGTTTCAAACTTGGGAAAACCACTGAAGAAACGCACCAGATGTTGAAGCAAGCTTTTGGTGAAAACAGTTTAGGCCAGACATAAAAACTTACAACTGGTATTAGCATTTTAAAAATGGCTAAACATTGACTGATGATGATGATCGTTTGGGATGGCCATCAACAGGCAAAACACCAGAAAATGTCGCGAAAGTTAGGGATCTGATTCTGCAAGATCATAGACCGACCATCCAAGACCTCTGTAACACCAACTTTCTTTCGAAGGTCACTGGTGACGAAAGTTGGGTTTATGGCTACGACCATGAAAGCAAGCAGCAATCGTCGCAATGGAAGAGCCCTTCTTCACTTTGGCCAAAAAAAGCTTGACAAGTCAAGAGCAACATTAAGTCCATGTTGATCTGTTTTTTTTTTATATTGACGGGATTGTTCATGAGGAGTTCATCCCTCCTGGTCAGACAGTCAATAAAGAGTTCTATCGCGATGTTCTAAGGCGTTTGAGGGAGAACATGAGAAGAAAACGTCCACAGAAGTGGCGCACAAATGACTGGGTACTCCACCATGACGACACACGACCGCATATGGCTTACATTGTGCAGGAATTTTTGGCTAAAAACAAGATGGCAGTTGTTCCCCACCCACCGTACTCACCAGACTTAGCTCCATGCGACTTCTTTATCTTCCCCAAGATGAAAATTAAGTTGAAGGGGTGAAGATTTGATACAGTTGAGGAAATTCAAGCGGAAACGCAGACAGTACTAGACACCCAACAAAGAAAGACATCCAGGATGCATTTGAAAAGTGGCAGAAATGCGCTCCCAAGGGGACTACTTTGAAGGTGATGGTGCAGAATAAGATCTAGGTAAGATGTAATAGTTTTTATTAATATATTTCGGGAACTTTTGGATTGCACCATGTACTTCTGCTAAAAAACTAAGTGATGGCTCAATCCATGATTATGGGTTGATAATATTCTGTTGTATGGTGAGATTTTAAACACAAAGTATCATGCCTGATAATTTTTAGGGTACTGTATATTATTGTAGTACTTCAGAACAGTGGGTGAGTAGTACTGTTGACAATGTAAAGTACTGGTTGTGTCTGAACATTTGCTTACTATGTGGTTTTGAGGTGGTTGTATTTTTATTAGATGTTGAATAAAACTTGCCTGGTAAAGTTATACGTAGGTAAGTCAATAAGTAAGTTACAAATGGATATAGAACTTAAATAAGAGTACTGATTTGAAAAATGCTTTTATTTCTCAACATAATCTCCCTGTACATTGAGGCACTTGTCCCATCTTTTCAAAAGCCCCTGAAAACCAGTGGCATAAAATACTTTTGACTGCTGTCGGAACGAGGCGGTGACTTCCCTTTCTACAGCTTCATCGGCAAGAACATGTTCAGTCGAAAGATAATGTTTAAGGGGGCTGAACAAATGGAAGTCACTTGGAGCAAGGTTGGGGCTATACGGATGATGCTCAAGGACTTCCCACTTGAAATTTCGAAGCGTCTCATTGTCTTGTTGGCAGTATGGGGACATGTGTTGTCATGCAAGAGCAACACACCTGGTTCTGACAGCAGCCCAAAGAATTTTATGGTGCTCGTTTTCAGGGGCTTGTTGCCTAGCAACACGTCTGTATGCCACAATATGGTACAGGGTGATTCACTTGGAGGGAACCCCAAGTTAAAAAATTATAAATCACATAATAATTTACTATGAAAAGAAGACTTGTTGAGTACATTTAATGGTAGATGTGGACATAATTTGATTACTGAAGATGGTGAAATTAGTTTCCCTCTGCCTGGGGAAACAGGCTGACACAGTGCTTCGTATTTGCAAATATTTCAGCCATGATGGCGGGATGGATTGCTGACTGAATGAAGTGATGCAAACTAGGTAGGCAGATACTAAGACAGTGTTCGTTTTCATCAGTAAATTATCTTATGTTTATAATTATTAATTTTGGGCCTAATCCAAGTGAATCATTCTGTATATGACTTACTAGGATACTTTACATATTGTTATTTTTTGTAATGTATCTTGTGTTTTGCCATGTTTTACATACATGCATGTGCATGTGTATGTAATTTTCCATTTACTTTACTGTACATGATAGTATTGTAGTCACTGAATTTTTGAATGTACAAAAATGTGCCACATTTCAGAATGTAATGTCATTGTTTAACTTCCTTTCAAAGCGAGAAGATGGACGTCAGCCAATTCTCATGTTTATGGAGAAACCATCGAAAAAGCTATACCCAGATTATTTCCAGGTAAGAATTCAAATCAGTTTACTCAAATTATGTTTACTCACTTTTTTATATCATTATTGTAATGTTTTTCTATGGTTACAGGTGATTACAGATCCAATTGATATGTTGACCATTGAAGCCAACATTAAGAGTGATAAGTACACTTCTGAAGAAGAAATCATAGCTGATTTTAAGGTGAGAATTTTGGTGTTAAATCTTGAAATTTTGGAACATCCTGGATGTTTGGAAAGGGAAACACGAGTATTTTGGAAGATGTACTTACGCACTTGCTCTCTTGGGGTCAAGTGTGAAGGTTTATCTAAAAGTAATTGCAGAGAAAACTAAGTATATATTCATGACTCATTACCAGAATGCAGGAATAAATATAATGTAAAGATTGCTAATAGAGTCTTTATAAATGTGGTGAAGTATAAATATTTTGGAACATCAGTAATAAATCAAAATTGTGTTTGCAAAGATATTAAGACTAGATTAAAAACAGGGAATGATTGCTACAATTCAGTTCAAAATCTTTTGTCTTGTTTGCTGTCAAGATCCAAAGATTAAAATATATAAAAATATAATTTTGTAAGATCTTTTGTATGGGTGTGAAACTTGGCCTCTCACTTTAAGGGAAGGACAGCGGCCTCCGTAGTCTAGAAGTAACGTTACCACCTCATGACCTGTAGTACGTGGGTTCAAATACCCGGTGGAGGTCGTCGAATTTTTAAGGGCAGAAAAATTCAGGGAACAAGTCCTCCGGGAGGGACTTTAAGCCGTGGGTCCGTTGTCGTAGCTTTACGGCACGTAAAAGAACCTCATATCTCCAAAGGAGCTCACTGAGCCAAATTACGGACTTTTCCCACCCAACAGCAGTCTCTAATACCTCTGGTAGATGGGGGAAGCGTTATAGATACCTCTCAGCTAGTCGAGCCGGTCTCGCTGGCTGGGCGGGACTGATGGTAAGCACCAGTACCGGTAGGATATCGAGACTGGTAGAAATCATAGAGGGAAGCACAATGGACCAATACAGGTCTAAGTGCATGGGGGAACCCACCCTCTCCAATAACTAACTAACTAAGGGAAGGACGTAGCCTGAGGGTGCTTGAGAACAGGGTGCTGAGTAGAATATTTAGACTTAAGAGGGAGGAAGTGACAGCAGGATGGAGAAAACTGCATAAAGAGAAGCTTCATAATTATACTATTTGCCAGATATGTTTAGGATGATCAGATGAAGGAGGTTGAGACGGGTGGGAGAGGTGAGCAATGCAGGCAAAATTTTGGGTGGAAAATCTGAAAGAAATATACCACTTGGAAGACCTAGGCATACATTGGAGGATATTATGAAAGTGAGACATAAAGAGGGTTGGGGTTGTGGAGTGGATTCATCTAGCTCAGGACAGGGACCATTGGTGGTCTCTTGTGGATGTGATAATGAGTCTTCAGGTTCTGTAAAAGGTAAGGAATTTCTTGAGTGACTGAGCAACAATTAGAATTTCATGAATGTATGCTTCGATTATGGGTTATGGGTATTTGGTGTGTTTTAAAGACCTGATGGTATTTCTTTAGAAAGTTAGTTAGTTGTAGGTGAAAGAGTTCAGGTTTTGCAGTAAGATTTGACCATCACAGCTCTAAATGGTTGTCCACATTTATGACTGTAAGTATTCATGTTTGAATAAAGTTTGTAGCAGCTTTTTTTTTTCTCCCCATAGATGAAGGTCATTGAGCAGTAGTTAGGTGGAGTGAATCTACTGTTAATTGGAATGCACAAGTGTGACTGCATACTTTTATTCTTATGTAACTGATAATACAGTAGTCTTAACTGTATGTAACAATTTTCCCATATTTGAATATGTTAAATGTAATTGAACAAGGAACGGAATGGGATCAGGGGCACGTGGTAGCATAGTTGGTTGAGGGGCTATGCTACAACCTGGAAGGTCGCGGGTTCAGGTCCCGATGAGGTCATTGGGTTTTTTCAGTTGACCTAACCCTTCCAGCTGCACTATGGCCCTGGGGTTCACTCAGCCTCTAACAGAAATGAGTACCAGGAATTAATTAAATAATTTTCCTGCGGAGTAAAGCTCGTCCAGCGCGTAAGGCTGACAACCTTACCTCCATCTTTGAGCCAATTGTCTAGATAATATAGGACCCTCAACTTCTCACAACCCTATGGACCTTCACGGCCTGGTACAGGGATAACTTAACTTTTTTTTACTTTCACAGAATGGGATTGTACTATTAAAGAAGATGTTAATGTGTGAGAGAATACTGATTGGACTAGATGGAGCTGACTTAGGATATTCTCCATTGGCAGACTTCTTAGCATGATGATGAACATTTTAGTAAGATAAATTGTTGAGAGATTTAATTGGCCAGCCAAGTAACTATTAGCTTTTGAAGACTCAGCACCATGCAGTTAATTAATTTAATAAGGAAGGGGTGGTGTCAGAGGAGATTGGAGTGAAGGACTTGATAATCATTGCTATTCAACACTTCCCAATCATTTTTGTTGCTCACACTCATATATCATGAAAGACAAAATGTAAGGAAGAAAGTGCCTTCTAGAGTAAGAAGAAGGGTAAATACATGAACATTGAACAGTTGAGGAAGGAGGCATAGTTATGAGTACAGAGTGAGACAGTAGCATTTAGTATTATATCCACATATGCTTTTCCCCCATGAGATGACATAAATAGATCATGACATGGAATGAAGTTGTACTTGAATGTAGCTGATAATTGTAGATGTGACAGGAGAATGCCAGATTGAAATGTCACTGCTGGTGCTTCTTGATGTAGACTAAGTAATGTGGATGGCTGGCCAGGCTTTTCCTACCATCTTCAGTAAAGCAGTTGCTTCCTGTGTCTGTCTGTGGTGTGTGTATGTGTAGTCTGTTTTTGAATGTCTTTTGATCACTTCTTTCAATTCCAGTAACATTTAGTTGGTTTCGAATTTGTATCTGTGATGATTGTGGAGATGCTTGATACTGAAATAGACAATTCTTGTCCAAGTTAGAGTTTGGGTCTTTGCACAAGATGCTGTGAAGATGCAAAAGAACTGACATTTTAAGTGGATGAGCAACCACACATGTAGACCCTGTATATATCCTGAATGTGTCATGGATGTCTTCTTTGGAAAATCAGGGATTAGTTTGTTATTGCATAGTACAGGTCTTTGTTTATGTTGTCATCATACAGTTCTCACCTTAAAGCAGATACATTTATGATAGAAATAGTATGGTTCCTGTTGAGTTGATAGTAGATAGGATTGGGTACCCTCTGCAGCCATTCTTATATTAATTCATTATAGTAACTTAGATACAGTTCTCTTTTATCCATTATTATTGTAATTGTAATTATTATTAGTGGTATTATTATTATTGTTATCATTATTACTACTACTACTACTACTACTACTACTACTACTACTACTACTACTACTACTACTACTACTACTTCAGTTTAAAGAGGTTTTTCTTGGCTCCAGGCCAAGTATTTCATTTTATTTTTTAGAGTGACATAAAATATACCATGAAATAAAAACAGTTTGTAGCAAAGGTTTAGAGCTCTGTAGTTTAGCCTTACCATAAATGTATAGCAATTGCAATATAGGGTGGACCTTTCAGGTCAGGAATGGAATTTATGCCACTTGTAATTTTAGAAGTAAATTCATTGAACCCAACACCCAACAGCGTATGACTTGAAAAGGATCTGTTTTGAAAAGATGTAAAATTTTATAATATTTAACAATTTTTGAAGAGGAATTGTATTTCCTAGCAAGTAAAAATTATTGAACAAAAGTCTGCTGTCAAGCCTGGTTGTGAATGCTTTGTTCATCTTTGATTTATTTAATCCGTCTTGCAGTGCATACATTCATTTATCTCCTTCTTTCCCTCGCACTACATGTTTCGGCATAATAATGCCATCTTCAGGTGCTTACTTGTCCACGTCAAACCAGTTCATTGCATGCCATGCATGCTTTGTTCATGTTTCCTTATCCTCCTCTTTTATGTTCCTCTTTATGTGTGCCTACTCTGCTTTCAAGTGCAGTGGGAAAATGGTGTTTGGTTTTGCTTGATAAGCCCACCAGGAGCCCTGAAAGGAGTGACAGAGTTCAGAAGCTGTGATGAGCTCTGCAAATAGATAATAAATTGTTTTAAAGATTAAAAGCCTTTAGAAGGAGTCACATTGGTAAAGAGCTATGTGCTTCAGAGAATTATAAGCATATTTCTGTAATGTCATTCAAGTTGGCATGCAGAAATCATACTGAAGACTTATATAATGCCTAATTTGGAAAATTTATATAAAAGTAGATTGATAGAATCTCAAGGAAAATTTTATGAAAATTCAGCCTGCTGCACTGTTTTCTGTAATGAAAATTCTCTTCATCCTGCAGCTGATGTTCAACAATTGTCGTCAGTATAATGAAGAAGGCTCAATGATCTATGAAGATGCCAATAAGCTAGAGGATGTGCTTGCAGAAAAGATGAGAGAGATGGGTCTGGGCACCATTGAATCAGTGGCATCATCATCATCATCAGCAGCAGCAGTGCCTGCAGTTGCAGCCGTTACAACAACACCATCAGATAGTACTAGTGTCAGAAGGACTGTAGAGCGAAGAGTGTAAGTTGTATTTATGTAGGATGTTGTGAGGGTTGCAGAAATGAAACCGTTTTCATCACTTCTAGTGAATACTGCTGGTCAAGCCCGTTTTATTTGAACACCCCTCGTTTTTTTAGGAATGGCAGTTCAAGCACTGTAGTGGGCATAGTAAGGTATAAACACTTCATTTGAAATAAGGATTTAAATGTTGTTAGTTACAAAAATGGTAAGAGTATAAACCTTTGAACACTTGCAAACATAGGAAGGTTATTGTATAGTTATTAATGTTATGTTTCAGCATCCTGTTACACTGTACAGATCTGACTTTGGAGCATTTTGTGTCCTCTGTGTGCAATGTATGAAAAATGGTTAGTGAATAATGTTGCACATATGGCATAAAATGCTCGAAAGTCAAATAATTATTAATGTATGAATCTGACTTGTCAAATGCAAATAGGCATCACATGTTTTTTGTACAGTATTTTTTATAAATTAAATGTACATCATTGAATAATGTGGTAATGTAGCTACCACTCCTGCTTCAGGTTCAAGAGGCTCCAGGTTCAGATGTCATCTTACGGACTGGCTAGCCGAACTGAGAATTTTTGTGATTTTCCTCTGTTCCTGCAGGCAAATGCCAGGATGGTACCTCAAATTAGACCATAACCATTACCTTCTGCGTTCCTTCCAGTGTATTATTTGCTGATTGTTCTATCTCTCGATGCCACTCAATGTGAGCTATTGAAAGTATAATTAAATAAAGTTAACCAAGAAAACATGTCAGTCTATCGAGAAAAGCTTCCTGATTTTCTGATAAAATACATCTGATATAGAAAGTATGACCGCCTCTGTGGTCTAGTGGTCAGAGTTCCTGGCTCCAGATCCAGAGGTCCCATGTTCGATTCCCGGCGCTATCAGATTTTCTTAGAATGGGGGTCACTCAGCCTCGTGAGTATAATTGAGGAGCTACTTGAAAGGAAAAGTAGTGGCTCCGGTCTAGAAAACCAAGATTAACAGCTGTGGGGATCTGTTTCACTGACCATGTGACACCCTCTATCTACTAAAGTTGGCACTAACTTCGCTGACAAGCAGCAGCCACTCGGTCGGTATAGTTTGCTCGCGGACTAAGACCATGGAGTTTAGTTTTAGATATAGGAAGTATTGGGCAGGTTCTGTAAGTAGGAAATTTTGTTTCATTAATATTGTCACATGTTGGGTAGGTCATGTAACAAATAACTGTATGCCATATTGGATATAGTGAATTTATTGAACACTCTCTCTCACAATCACACACATACTGCCATCTGCAGTATCACAGTTACTGCTGCTTCCATTCACTCCAGTGAATGCTAGACTGCAACTGACTGGTTACTCTCTAGTAATGGGCTCAATACTGGGTACTCCTGAATAGTGTTCGCTGCTCCCTATTTAGGCTCGGCATGGACAGCACAGAGAACATCTTGCTGCTTGGCAACAGATATCAGGTATTGTTGTCAGGTGTTTCGACCTATGCATTGCCTAGCAAGAGTCGCTGCACAGAGTCGCCTGTTGCGTGATGTCACAGCCTCGTGGGGAGGGGTGTTTACCAAGCATTGCGCAATGATAGGAGTGGGGTTATGTGACATCACTTATGGAAACGCAGATTTCGCGTGACCCCTACTTCCTGTTGCGGCATCCACGTCACAATATGTTACTTTATTTCTAGTGTGAAACCAAGGAAGAATACAACTGTGCTTGCCCAGAAGTTACGCACATTGTATGACACCATACGTGACTACAAGGATCCAAAAGGCAGGCAGCTCAGCCTCATCTTCCTAAAACTTCCCTCCAAGCTTGTAAGTTGCAGTTATATTAATTTGACACTTAGTTGGATTTTGTTAGCTATAGGGCCACCTTAATGGAGTAGAATCCTTCTTGAGACGTTAATTGTTGCTTAACTACTCAGGAAATTCCCCACCCCTTATGGAAACTGAAGGTCATTAGCTTGTTCACAACAGCCCATTTCCTCCTACTCTGCTGCTTTAAACTCCATTTTAACATGATCCTTTTATCTGTGTGTAGGTCTTCCAAGGGGTTTGTTACCTGTAGGTTTTCTGACTGGAATTTTGTACACATTTCTGGTCTCTCCCATGTCACTAGTCCCATCCTCATTGATCCGATTATCCTAATAATATTTTGTAAAGGGTAGAAATTACAGAATTCCTCACTGCAGTTTTCTCCACCCTTCTATTACTTTCTACCTCTTGGGACTAAATATTCAGCACACTGTTCTCAGATACCTCTCCCCCCCAATATTTGTGCTAGTTTGAAGTCATAAAATTGTTCATATTATTTTCATTTGTTTGGCTTCCTACATAACCTGGGCTGCATGCTCATACTAATGTATGGAGCAAAAATATAGACACAGACCAAGGCAGATGTTATTAAGAAGATATTAAGTAAATGTGGAACTGAAAAAAAAGAGTAAGAAATGAAAAAATTAGGAAGAATTTGAAGATAAATATTATGAATTATAAGTATATAAATAACAGAATAAGATAATATGAGCAATTTATTTTCTGAGGAGTGCTGTCCTCTCAGTGTGATGCTGTATAGTCTGCTAGAAGTTCAAGGATGGTTTAAAGAAACGTGCTGTTCATATCCATCTCAGTAAGAACCTTAAATCTAACAGATTCATTTAATTTTAATGTAAGTAACAGTTTGTGTCAACTACAGAGATTATATACCACTTTTAAGAGAAAGGTAAAGATGAACAGAGGTTGATATGTTAAGTGAGATTTTAGGTTCTCATGGCAGTGACTAAACGCTTGATCTTCTGGGATGTGACACTGTAATCTTGAAGGTCACAGTTGTTTCCCAGTCATTATGCTCCTCCAAATCATCAATAAACTTCTACAAGATTGTGTTTGTGGATTGAAGTCTCTTCTCTTTGTTAACACAGTCTGTCATCCTTTTTTGAAACCATTTTGTTTATCTGATAATAACAGTTCTTCTGTTGTCCTAACATGATATTCAAATATTTTACCACATAACTGTAGCAGATTCGTAGTAGATATAATTCCTTTATAATTATTACAGTTATGTCTTTCTCCTTTTTTTAAATATTGCCAATAACTTTTGCCAATCACCGTACCATTTCGCAGTACAGAATCTGAGCTACTGAAAGCATCATTAAATAAATCTAAAATACATATATAAAACTCATCAACTTTCATCATGTTTATATTATGATTGTTTTGTTTACATAATAAATTGTTGAATACAGAAAAAATTGTATTTTGTCATGTGGAATCTCACAATATTCTGTGTTAACAGGAGTACCCAGACTATTATGAAGTGATAAAACGGCCCATTGACCTGGACCGCATCTCACAGAAGCTGAAGTCTTCACAATATGAGGGCCTGGATGACATGGTGTCTGATTTTGTGCTCATGTTTGACAATGCCTGCAAATATAATGAGCCTGATTCGCAAATTTACAAGGTGACTGTGTTGGCCACACTGGACATTTTAGTAACATTAAAAGGAGTGTAATGATTCTCCATTTTTATTTACATTATCATATGTGATGCAGCATTGTATGCCCCTGTATATTTGTTTAATGGTTGTATAAAATGAGTTTATTTACAAATGAACTGGAGCTAATTCTTATTACATGAAGCTTCATCAGACAGTAGACTGCTGAATATGAAGCATTTAGTACTGTTGTGATATAAGAATTCTTGTTTTGTGATTTTGAAAATGTCAGCTCAGGAGTGTTTGGTTGTGATGTGTTCTAGAAAGGTTTTGATATCTTATTTTGAACTTATTTTGTGCAGGATGCCCTGATGCTACAGAGGGTGGCCCTTCAAACTAAGCTGCAGTTGCGTGAAGATGAAGAAGCTGTGCCAGATGTCACTGCAGCAGTCCAGGAGCTACTCACATCACTCTTCATCTCAATATATAATCACCAGGATGAAGAGGGTCGCTGTTTCTCTGACTCTATGGCTGAATTGCCAGAACATGATGAAATTGATGGTTCAAAGTAAGTTGATTACTGTGAGTAATAAAATTGTTCAAGTATAGCTATAGAGTAATTTATCTCAGGTAATGCTTGCTATAATTCAGTCCAGAACCTTTTGTCCTCTCATCTCTTGTCCAAAAACATACAAATTAGAATATACAGAACTAAATTTTGCCTGTGATTCTGTATGGGTGTGAAACTTGGTCTCTGACATTAAGGGAGGAACAGACTGAGGGTGTTTGAGAACAGGGTGTTGAGGAGAATATTTGGACCGAAGAGAGATGAAGTGACAGGAGGTTGGAGGAAACTGCATAATGAGGAGCTTCATAACTTTTACTCTTCTCCAAGTATAATTAGAATGATCAAGTCAAGGGGGATGAGGTGGGCAGGTCATGTAGCATGAATTGGAGAGATGAGGAATGCATATATGATATTGGTGGGAAAGCCAGAAGGGAAGAGACCACAGGGAAGACCAAGGTGTAGTTGGGTGGCCAATATTAGAATGGATCTTAGAGAGATAGGATGGGATGGTATGGATTGGATTGATCTGGCTCAGGATAGGGACCAGTGCAGGGCTCTAGTGAACACGGTGATGAACCTGCGAGTTCCATAAAATGCTGGGAAATTCTTTAGTAGCTACAGAATTGGCGGCTCCTCCAGAAGGGCTCAGCTCCATGAGTAAGTAAGTAAGTAAGTAAGTATAGAGTAATTTATTCACTATGAATATATGTATGTGTGTAAGGGGTGGGCCATAAAATCCGGCCCTCTCACTGCAACCTTCAATAATATATTGTGATTCTCATTTGGATTAACCCTTTATTAATCCTACACTTCAAAAATATATTCACTAACTTGCCAAAGTCCCAGCATCCATTTATGAGGTAAAGTGATGTTTGCCTGTTTAACTCTAGAGCCGAAGGGTTCTACATGTACAGCCTGCTGTAACATACCAGAAGTCTGCATTCTGCACACAGTATATTTGTATTTCATATTGTTTTTGCAGTAAACATCGTTGACTGGTTGATCTTTGTAGCAGAGATGTAGTGTGTGGGGGATAAACTATATGTTTTGTGTAGTATGCAAAAGGAATTGAAGGGTTGAGTGAAAGGTGCCCACGATATGCTTGTGACTTTGATTAATGTATTTGTTGAGCATGTAGCAATTTGTAAGTTCTGAAGCTTTCATGTCAATTAAAGTTGGTAAAATCTCGGACCATCTCAGTCCCCATCATCAGGGTCTGATGTGATGTCACATCAGAAATATCAGTAATTTTTAACCAACTGACATGGCTGATAGCCAGAGAGGATTTTATTGACATGTGGCAGTATTCATAAGCATTTACATAGTACATTATCATGGTCTGTCCTGGTATTAAGCTTGCTTGCCATAGCACAAGTATGAAGAATTAAATATGTACAGTCTTGTAGAGGCTTCTGTAATCATCTTCTCTCTCTGGTTTGTTATTATATGTATATTGGGGTACAAAGAGGGTGTTCTTTTCACATCTTATTTCTTCAAAACATTATATCCCATTTCTTCTGTAGTGTTACATAAAATCTCTTATTGATGGTATTTTATCGTATATGTTTCTCCCCATATTATTTTTTAATTTCTTTGAGATTCAAAATTAGATGTAACCTTTCCTCCTCCTATCAGTTCTTTCCCCTCCATACATTATGGCATACTATTTACATTTTTTTCTACAAGGAATTAAGTAGAGAAATAAGATAAGGGATGGTATGGCTGAGATTGATCTGGCTTAGGATAGAGACTACTGGCAGATTCTTGTTAACATAGTAATGAACCTTGGGTTTCATAAAATGTTGGTAAATTCTGGAGTAGCTGAGTGGCTGTTGGCTTCTCAAGAAGGACTTAGTTCCATGGAGTTAGGTAGTTAAAGAATGAAAAGGATTTTCTCATTACACTTACAAGGAAATGCAGTTATGCAATGAATGCATTATCTGTACTTCACTTTTGAAATAGTTTCACTAATGCTTAATTAGGCAATGATTTTGAATTAATGGTATATTGTAAAATCACTACATAAGTGTGAATTTGAAATTATATATATTGTGTGTGTATTCCACTCAACTTATGAATGTATTATAATTGGCTAGGATTCGGGCACTGTCTTTGGATCTTATAAAGAGGCGACTAGACCGAGGATTATATCGTCGGCTGGACACGTTCCAAGAAGACATATTTGCCTGCTTGGAAAGAGCACGTCGTTTGTCTCGAACTGATTCGCAAGTGTTTGAGGATTCTATTGAACTACAATCATTTTTCATTAGACAGAGGTAAGGAAAGATGTTAACATCATGCAAAACAAAGATTTAAACTTCAAATTGTTCTCTGCACAACTAGCACTGTGTTATGTATTTTTAGAGATGAACTCTGTCGTGGTGGTGATCTTTTACATTCTCCTGCACTGAGCTACACGCTGCTGCATTTGGCAGCTGCGGTGGAGGCAACACGACAACAAAAGCTGTTGCAGGAACAACCTGAGGAGGAAGCAGAAACACGAAGTTCTGAAGATTCACTCAGGGTAAGCTCGAAAGTTGGACATAAAAACTATAAAAACTGGCTACCTGGAAATTATGATTAATAAAATTGATATGTAAGTAGGGCAATTGTAGTGACTTGGAATTATAGGGGACATTATGAATATTGCTTATAAAGTATTTTTGGAAACAGTCATCACAACATTGTTTTCTGTGTTAAACTGTGTGAATTGCTGAAAGAAAGAGGAAGTTTAAATTAAAAATTAAAACGTGGGGCTCTGTTCAACAGATGATGTAACCATTTAACTACAATTCTTTGAGCTGTGGTGTGGTCTCAGTATTATGATAATAATAATGGTCTTTAGAGATTATAGCATGTTGTGCAAGAACAGTGACCTGAGACTGAGGCTTGCTATGAACAGTCACAGAGCATTATTTTTTTGTTGTCAACATTGACACTGATAGTTGTCTGGATTGCCACTTGGCTTTGGTCTAAGTTTATGCTGTAATGGCTGTTGCCAAGGCATATGGTGGGGAGTTCTTCCTGGAAACTTAGTAGTTATGATTGTGGTCATGGTATCTCACCAGACATTATTTTATTATAATCTATATATTAATTACATATACCAAATATGAGCTTTAGAGAGATAATTATGGTGAGATTTAAGTGATGCACAGCAGATGTTAAACATCAGTTGCATTTAAGGTTCAGATTTTATGTTTCATGTATAAGATGATCCCAAGTTTAGGGGGAGGTTGGATACCTGTGTCAGTATAATGATGATCTACAGGCTGGATGCCTGAGGAATTGTTTTCGTTCTTGGCAGGGTCAAAAGATTTTTCTCTTCTCCATAGTGTTCACACCAGTACTGGGGCCACCTCAGCCCCCTATCCTGTGGGTACAGGTGCCCCTTTAATTTGGGGTAAAGCAGCCATGGTGTGAAGCTAACTCTTCACCTCAATCTAGTTTGAGGTTAAGATATGTGGGTCTGTACCTCTACTTTGCCATGCATTCTCATGGAGTAGTGCATAATTAATTAAATGAGCAGAAAACTTTACCTTTTTACCTATAGCTAGTGTTTGGGGACTCTTAGTCATAAAGGGTCAATGTGTATACCAACAACATTGTGACCACACAGAGGGACATTAGTAAGAAGCATGCAGCCAAGATGAATGTTTTTTAATAGAGTGAAAGAGAGAACAAAACTAGGTTGAACCTTTGGTGAAGAAATAAGAAATTAATTACATTTTTCATAAATGACAAAAAGATGATTAGGGATTGAACTACATTGGAACATGCCAGTTGGTTTACTGTGGGACACCTAAAAGTGTAATCAAAGGATGAAGATGTGTGGGACATCATAGGATAAAATGGATTATTTGAGATGTGTTGCTCTCATATCAGTGACTGAAGATTAGTGCTTGGAATGTGATGCCATGTAGTCTGATGGGCTCTTACATCAAAATTGTTTTGGAGGAACATGCACCCACTGTCGAGTAAGCGAAACATTGAGGAAAAGAGTTACTGCTATGGAAATGACCAAGACCAAGATAGGAAAAGACATGTTCTGAGGGTGGATGTAAGGGGAGAGACTGTTGGTAACTACTACCAGGCTACACCGCATCACATCCAAGAAGACTACCTGTCTAAATACCTGTCTACCTAAATATCTGTTTCCACACATCATACAAGGTCTTTTGTAATACAAAATTCTTTATTTGGATCCGTCACAACACAACAGTAAAATAGTCTAGGTCAGTATCACCTTAGCTACATGTTTTGGCTTTTAAAGCCGTCTTCAGGCAAATGCATGGTTACTACATTCACACACTATTGAGCTGCATTTCAATGTGATGGTACAGTGGAACTGGATACTTGACAACTTTGTTACACTATAATAATATAAGGTATAAGAATACATTAAAATTATAAATTGTTATAAGACGAAAGTTATACAATAAAATATGGTTAAAAACTATTCATGTAATGCTTCATACTATGAAGTCAGTTGTTGTGATCTTGTTATATTCCAGCAGACATACTACTCTGTCCAAAAAGTATCTGACCTTGGGCCAGGAAAACAAAGTTCTGTATCTGGGTGGTTACAATACCTAATCCCATTCAAAGTAGGCCCCTTGTGCCTCCACACACTTAGCCCAGCGGTCCTTCCATCGCTGGAAGCAGTTCTTGAAGGCTTCTTTTGGAATGGCGTGCAGCTGCGCCATCATGTTCTGTATGATGTCCTTGCGGCTGTCAAAACAGCAGCCTTTTAGCAGTGTCTTCAATCTCGGGAACAGCCAGAAATCACAAGGAGCCATGTCAGGAGAGTAGGGAGCCTGGCGAATCTGTGGAATGTCGTGCTTGGCCAGGAAAGCCTGGATCAGGTGCGATGAATGAGCTGGGGCGTTGTCATGATGCAGCTGCCAGTTGTGTGCATCCCACAGCTCCGGTCTCTAGAGCCGAACTACATCATGAAGATGGCGGAGGACTTCTTGGTAGTACTCCTTATTGACAGTCTGACCTAGTGGTGCGTACTCATGATGCACAACACCCCAGTAATCGAAAAAAACAGTCAGTATCACCTTCACATTGCTCCGAACCTGTCGTGCTCTTTTGGGCCTCAGGGATGTTGGATGCTTCCATTGTGACGCCTGGACCTTGGTTTCCGGGTCATATCCCCACACCCACGACTCGTCACCAGTGATCACAGTCTTCAGGAACTCAGGATGCCTGTTGGCGCAGTCCAGCATGTCCTGCGCGACCTCAAGGCGGAGTTGTTGCTGCTCCAGCGAAAGCAGCTTGGGCTAAATTTTGCCGCCACTCTTCGCATGCCCAAATCCTCAGTTAAAATTGTGTTTGTGGAACCTCTGCTGATCACAACCCCATCAGCAACTTCACGGACGGCAAAACGACGGTCCTCCATGATCAGTATCCGCACTTTTTCAATGACATCAGCATTTCGGCTCGTTGACGGTCTCCCGGAACGCTGCGCACTGTCAGCCGACATACGGTCATGTTTAAAGCGGTTGAACCATCATCGCCAAAAGCCTGCTGAATTTTGCAAATTGTTTCTGCTTGGGTATCCCCAAGTTTCTGACAAAACTTAATGCAGTATTGCTGCTCGAAGCGTTCTGTCATCTTGAGCGAAACAAGAATGCGACGAACTCGTGTTACACCACTTCGCTATCTGGCAGCCACAGATGCATCTGGCAGTGTTGCGAGTCAGCAAAAAATCACGCATGCGCATGAAAGTCCCTTCTACCACTATGCTCAGTGTCCCCACCCCCTTGGCCATTATTTACAGCGGAAAAAATAAAGTCTGATACTTTTTGGACGTACGGTATAGCAGTCTATTCATGACTTGCACACGGAAAGTTAACTGCTTGAAGGTCCCTGGTATGGTATTAGTTTAGTATTGTTTGGTATTTATTGTTTAACAGGTGCCTCATTTTGCAGTGTATTTTGTCTGCTCTGGTTGGAATACAGATTGCAACTTTTTAGATTAATTTTTTAAGGCCGTTCTTTGGATTAATTATATGACTTATGTCAAACTGTACTGATAGATTAATAGAAATTGTGCATGACTATCAGCCTCATGCTCTAGTTTTCATGCAAAATCCCTTTATTCTTATGCATTTTTACCAATGAAGAGATAGTTCTCAGTTCCAACATGTTAAAAATTCCTCAGCTACATGCAGCCATTACTGCACTGAAGTGTTTGCAGCTTCTATCATAATTGAAGTGGTTAACATGAAATTTGTACTTGAGTTAGCCAAAGGTGAGGTAGGTGGTGGGCACAGTACCTCAGTTTCCTTACCACCTTGCCACATTGCTTCATTTTTCGGGTGAAAATAATACTGAAACAGTTCACAAAGAGTTTGCTTTGTTTTTCCATCATCACTTTGAAATGATATTGCTATGCTTCTGTCATATTTCAAAAAGAAACAGAGAAAAATGCAGGTACACTTTAATATACCTTGAAATTTAGAGGCATTCAGGTACCAGATTTTTGTCATATGAATTGTCATTTCTTCTAGGATGCTGGAGGAAATGCATCTTCAGGTGACTCCGTGAGCTTCAATCAGCAGGTCTACAGAATTGGAGACTTTGTCTATGCAGAGCCAAAGGAACGTGGAATGGATACCAGTATTGTAAACATTGAGAGGTTATGGACTAACCAAGAGGGACAGCAGATGATGTATGGGAATTACTTCTACCGTCCCAATGAGACTTATCATGTTACGACTCGAAGGTTCTTGGAGAAGGTAAGTGTTTTCATCATTTCGTGAAACGAAGATCTTCGCAAGATGAACATGTATGTTTATTCAGTTTCTGTGTTTTTACCACATACCTTTAATTTTATTGTAAAGACATTCTTATGTTCTGCGGTATATGCTCAATATAAAGACCATTAGAAAGAGCTTGTTGTACCAAAGATTTTAGTAGGTCAAAGAAAAGTACTAGATTTGTAAGTGAATTAGTTATTAATGCTTGAGTTTATTAAATTGTATAGTACATGTATAGATGGTCCCCCTCACATAATCCCTAATTATTTTTGGCTAGGACCTCCTGTTGTTAGGAATGGTTTGTGTATGTGCTTCAGAAGTCTGAAACAGAAACTGTATCTCGAATATGGTGACACTGAGAACCCCATAGATGTATTTGCTTTCCAAGTACTGTTTTGCATGACCCTGCCACCACAGACACTTCAAAATTTTCTATATTTGGCACTTGTAGAATGAAGGGATGGTGTGTGGGTTAGTAGATGAAAACAAGAAAAAAAAAATGGGGGGAAAAAAATAACTAATGGATTCTCTGTTTTTCCCTTCTTTTTGCAGGAAGTTTTCAAGAGTGATGTGCATGTTGCAATACCACTAGATCAAGTACTAGGGCTTTGTTGTGTTTTAAGCGTGAAGGACTATTTCCGCTCCAGACCTGAGGGCTTCACTGATAAGGATGTGTATGTTTGTGAATCACGATATTCCACAAAAGCACGGGCCTTCAAAAAAATTAAGGTATGGTTATGGTGACTCTTTGCATTGCACTTTTTGTAAAAACGGACTACAATAGTTGATTTATTTTTCAGGGTGATCACAAGTAATAGAATGTTGTCCCCCCCCCCCCCNGGTACACAGCTGGGTTATTTAGTTTTTTTTTTTTCCTTTTGTGGATTGCATATCGTAATTTGGACATGATGTTACCAAGCATATTAGCGCGTTTCCATGGATGTGATTCCATGTATAATTAGATGGAAAAGTAGCATTATCGTTGTAATGTGAGACATATGTACACTTGTAGAATCTGAAGGGTTCTGACAGTGGTGAATTACTGGATTTTTGAACTATGTCCATCTTCAGGTGTTCTAAAAAACACAATATTTTGGAAGCTATATCTGTGGGAACATCTCACATGCTAACACGCGGTTTCACCGGTCTAACAGACAGCACTCACTCCTAGTCAGTATCACATTGCCGCACGTTGCTGCCACCACTCGTATTTATACAGCACTCGGNGCAGATTTTCCAAGTTTTGTGAGGAATTTGATGTTAGCACGTTGTTCTGCATTAGCACTCAGCATTATTCCGACGGAGCTCAGAAACACGATCCGCTTCTAACAATGGTCGCGGCCAGACTAACCGATGCACGTGAATGAAACTTTGTGTGACGGTAGAGGGAAGTCCAAGGGTCAATGCCCTACCCTCCTCTTCGTCAATGACGTGGCCGGAAATGAGTCATAAAAGTAATCCGGTTTCTTTATTGCCACACCTGTGGCAATGTATGGGGNAACTGCAAGTTTAAGCTCTGCCCAGCAAGCATGGTATAAAAGCGGAAACTCTGTGTCTATTTTAATTTTGTGTAGAATGTTAGTACATGATTTGCAACTTTTCAACTCATATCTTTTATAACTACAGCTTACCAGTTTCTTGAGATGTCAGCTGTAGGGGAATTTTAACCCCTGATTCATGTACAGCACTATAGAATCTTGGCATAAGAGTGACTACCTTTTGGCATAGCAGTAAACATATGGGTTGTGAGGTGATAGTTACTGCTTCAGCTCCAGAATCATGTTTAGTTTGTCAAAGGATCCTGTTAGTCAAGTATAAACTACGGAGTACATAATTTAATGTTGCCCATACTTCTTATTGCAGTCATGGCCTTCCAATATGTCACAGCATTTGACACTGATACCTAGAGAAGAGGTACTAGAACCAAAGCGTGTGATGTCAGTATTCCGAGAACGAGTGGAAAAGCACAAAGAAGAGATAGCAGAGCTGGAAGAAAGGGAGAAACTTGTAGAAAAGGAGAAACCGGTAAGCGCTCAAGATATTTGTAGTTGTTTGCACCAGTTTATTCCACAGTCAGGGAAATGGTTAAGTTGTATGTGTGTGTGTGTGTGTGTGTGTGTGTGTGTGTGTGTGTGTGTGTGTGTGTGTGTGTGTGTGTGTATGCATGAATTTAGTTACTTTGTAGAATATGCAGTTATTTCATATCAGTAAAAATGTAAGATAAGGAGGCTACCCTAAAAAAATGTCGGTGAGCACATGGGAACCAGTCTGTTGGTGGTAGGAGTATGTGCACAGTATTCATTGAAGTGGTAAGGATGTGTGTGTGTGTTGTAGGCAATGTATTTTCGTGTTATACATAGGTAATATGTGAACTGTAACTTAATTTTACACATTTTATACTTTTGAATAGTCATTCTATGGAAAACTAAATTAAAGTGTAAGAGGATGGTTGATTATGTATTTTAACTGCAATGTGCAAAGATGACTTAAAGACAATACCACAAACATCCTTCCAAAAGTGAAAAAGGTGGTAGGAGAGCTGCATTGCTGTGTAAGAGGATTATTTTGAAAGGGGTTATATTGAATAAGCCTTAAGTAGAGAAAGATATTTATAGACAAATTTCGGGAAAGTTTTTGAACACCATGTATACACTCTCATTTCTGTGAAACACTAGTAAACTTCTGCCCCACTACATGATCTCATGTCCCTGAAGTAGTACCCATAGTCACTTCTTAGGGAATCTTATATATGTCACAGTTTCAAGCATTATTTGGAAGTTCAGTTTCAGAAAATAACAATAGCGTAACTTCTTTGTGAAATAAAATTTCATGCTTATAAACCTCTCTGTAACAAACACTTTAATGTAAGAAACAAAACTCCTGTGTATCCTACATTACATATAATATATTTTAAGAAATGAGTTAGGTCAAGTTCTAAATTGAAATGGCTTCCACATTGCAGAAGGTAAGTGCCCCAGTTTGAGTTCTCTGCTTTCAGTTTTATGTAACGAACAATGTTCAATAAGAGATGTCAAAAATAATTAAAAGTTAAGGCTCTACATGGAAGGTTACAGTGAAGATTTTTCATTATTACTTTTGTAATTCCTTTCACAGTAGCATTGCTAGATATATGCTTACAAGTTATATTGCAAGGTGAAACAGCACAGTACTTTGTAAAAAGTTGGAAGTTATTTCAAGTTTGTGGAGAGCACATTGCACTGACACAATAAAGCACATTGGGAGTCTCAGCATTACTGTGAGGCTGGGCAGCAGGAATGGTTATACCATGATCTGAGTTGTGCACAGATCTACACATGCTAACCCATGGATAATTTAAACTCATCCCAGTGTTGTGTAAAGTGAAGATCTAAATATTAGTTGCATATAATCAGAACTCTGTTAACCAAATCCGTTAGACAACAGGTTGCCCTAATTACATTTTGTTTACATTATGCTGCAGAAACCTGACCCAGTTCAACTCTATAGGAAAGGCTCAAAGGCTCAGCACTGCTGGTACTAAACCCTGCCATTTCATCTGTTTCTGAACTTATGTCACATTCTCATAACCTGTTTCTTGTAGGTCCAGATTAATATTATCTTCCCATTTGATTTTTCAGTCAGTCTTGAAGTAACTGCTTTGCAAGAAGGTTTCCCTATAAATTTTTATATATATTTCCTCTTTTATTCCTGACTGCAGATCATGATTTTCCTGTTTATTTTGTTTTACAGAATGTAGAGGTGTTGAATGGCCAGACTCCAGATGGTTGTACATACTATGAACAGTTCAATACGCCATGCGGTGTAGTCCGCACAGGTGACTGTGTCTATGTACGCACAGATATAGGCCGCCAACTCATTGCTCAGGTGGATACTGTATGGACGAATAAACAGTAAGTTTTCACTGCTGCCTACTAAATAATAACTGCTAAAAACAATTTGCTGTTTAAAGTCATTGTGAAATTTGTTTGTATTCATAATTAAATTGATAAGTATCAACAGCATGGGAAGTAGTTGCTGTTTCTTGTAATAATCTGAGTAAATTGAAGAAACTATATTGAATTTACTAAGTTTCTCCTCCTCGTCCTCATCCTCCAGAAGATAAAAGTTAAGATTTTCACCTCCAAGCCATTACTTCCACAACCAAGTGCTAATGGGTCTGAAATTTCTGTTATAAAGTAATTCAGTATGTCTGTTATGGGAAGACAATGCATTCTGGGAGTTACAACTTGCCTTTGCAGGAAACAAGAATTTACACAGCCTAAGAAGTGCCTGTTCTTGCGTCTACTTGTAAAAAATTGATAAAATTTAACTTTTCTTGAATTCTTTTAACACTAATGAGTGCTATATTCAGTGATGTGACCCCATGTAGTCTGCTAGATGTTTGCTGACATTTTGGATGAATGTGCTTTCATCAGTGAAGCAGCAAGCAGACCTGGAGGCAGTACATTCCTCCAGAATGCTGGCAAATCTGCCAGGCCACATAACATCCTATTCCAAAGTAGGTATTCTTCATTGTCACTGCCATGAGAACCTCTAATCTAATTTTTTTCTCATCTTTTTCACCTCTTGACCTCTGAGATTCATGGCAGGTTATGCAAAAGGAAATGGAGAAAGAGAGCTCTTATGGGAGAAGAGAATAGATTTATTTATAATAAGTTTTTGAGCTTTTCTACTCCAACATTGGACCAGATTAGCTAAATGTCAGTCATTCCAGAGGCGCCATAAAGCGATTAAATGTGAGAAACAGTTTATAAATAAATTCCGATATTTATTATTGTTTTAATTTAGAAGGATGTTATTGATATAATGTTTCCCATTACATTGTAGGGGTATGTGCTTCTTTCGAGGCCCATGGCTTGTGACACCCCCAGAGATTCCTCATGCTCCAACACGACTATTCTATAAGCAGGAAGTGTTCCTGAGCACCCTGGAAGACACCAACACAGTAGACAGCATAGTGGGCAAATGTGCAGTTCTTGAACATGGGGAATATATCTCTTGTGAGTATATGGGCTGGAAGAAACATTATCATACCCACTGACGTATTATGGTCTTCCTGAATTTTAATATTGTTCTCCCATATGGCTTGCACATTGAGATTAATATTTGCTGTGTTCTGCATTACTTGTATAATTACTGTGATCAGATATTGCAGCAGAATTACATGAAAGTTCTCATCTGGAGTTCACATGCAACCTGCAGTAACAAGTTCCTAAAAGCAAGATGGGCACAGTGTGGGTGAAATATCTGATATCTTCACAGTGTGCATCCTGTTGTCATAAACATATATGGTTAAGGTTGGTTGTTGCCACAGCAAATTATTTAATGATCAGTCAGTACTGTTCAGATTGGATTTTATTTTCTGCTACCTGTTTCAGTCCTCATGGGACCATCATCAGGCAGTAATATATGATATGTCTAGGGTCATTGAACTCCTTATATGGATTCATATTTGGTGCAATGCATCGTACTCTATAATATAAATTGTGCCTCAGGTTACAATTTAAGTACTAAAATTGCCGTAACAAATGTATACCTAGGGTATATATATATATTATAAAATATATTGAATTTTAACAGTTTTTATAGTAAAAGGTGTTAAAAGTATTGAAAGATCTATTAAAAATTATATATTATCAGATTTTCAAAGTTAAACATGCCAAATACAATGTAAAATTATGACATTAAGTTATGGTTCGTGTGTATTTGTGTTGTTAACACTTTGCAGACCGTGCACCCTTTAAAAGGTTTTTCGCTTTTAAACATGGTGGACCGTTCGTGTGTTAACAAGTTTTTAAAACATGATAAGTTGTAGCACACTATACATCTCTCTGGCTCCACCTAGCTAGCACGTAGCTGCTTGCAGCTGCGTTATAAGGCTGCTGACCAATCAGTCAGTAGACCTCGCTGTAACTCTATACCCCTGCAAAGGAAAATAAATGCCTTTATTTCTTCAAGCTTTATGTAGCAAGCTGTCAGTCAGTAGTTCAATATGGATCAAAGACCAAAGTGGTTGACACCCAAGCGATTTCTTGGAGAACAAGAAATATCTGACTTCTTCTCCAATGAGCTATCTGACATCCCTTGTGAGTCTGCTAGTGATAGCGGCTCACAATCTGATAGTGAGTGTGGCAGGGGTGAACAAAAAATTGTGACCACAGACAGTGAAAGTGAAAGTGACCGTAGCTCTGATGAATGTGCAGGTAGCAACATTGTGGGGACAGCCACGTGGGGAAGAGTAGACAAAACACCTGCTTTGGGACAGTTTACTGGAAATCCAGGGGTGAAGCAAATTCCATCGGACCCAATACAAGTGTCTGAAGTAGTGGAACTGTTTTTTGGAGATAGTTTCTTTGACATGCTATGACAGGAAACTAACAGATACTATCTCCAACACTGTGAACATTATGACACAAGTTATAAGGCATTGAAGTGGGTGGATGTCACTTCAGCAGAAATGAGAACATTTTTTGCAGTTATCTTTCTAATGGGCCATACAAGGAGGGATAATCTGAAAGAGTATTGGTCAACAGATCCATTTTTAGAAATTCCAATTTTCGCCAAACTAATGAGCCGTAAGAGATTTGAGCAAATTTTGTGGTGTTTGCATTTCAATAATAATGAACTGCAACCACAATCAACAAGCAGGCTTTTCAAAATTCAGCCCTTATTGAACTTTTTCGTTCAGAAATTTCAGACAGTTTATAAGCCAAACCAACAACTGTCTTTGGACGAATCTGTGATTCCTTGGAGGGGAAGGCTTCGTATGCGAACATATAATCCTGGGAAACTTACAAAGTATGGCCTACTTGTTCATGTAGTTACTGAAAGCACTTCAGGCTATATTGGAAATTTAGAAATTTATTCTGGTGAAGGAAAGAAATTACAAGAAACTATTCTTTCCGTTTTGGAACCCTATCTTGATCAAAATTACCATGTCTATCAAGACAATTATTATAACAGTGTGGCAACTGCAGAACACCTATTTTCGAGAAAAGTACGTGTTTGTGGAACAATTAGGGTGAACAGAGGCCTTCCTCCAGATCTGAAAGAGGAATGTAAATCCCTGAAACGTGGTGAAACCACATTCAGGAGGAAGGGGGATATTCTTCTTCAGTCCTGGAGGGATACTCGTGTTGTGAATATGATTTCCACAATTCACAATTCGAGCATGGTTGATGTTCAAAGGAGACATGGACAGGTAAAGAAGCCTGTTTGTATTTCCGAGTATAATATGTTCATGAAGGGAGTTGATAGAGCCGATCAGTACTTGGCCTATTATTCTCTTCCTCGGAAAACAGTAAAGTGGACAAAGAAAGTTGCCTTGTGGCTTATAAATTGTGCCATTTTCAATTCATTTTTGGTTTTCAAAAATCTGAACCCTCATTCAAAATTGAAATACAAGGCATTTCTGCTGAATGTGGCAAAAGCCTGGGCTACAGACCACACAGTGGCAGCAGAACTGGCTGCAGACACAGTCTTAGTATGACTGGGGCCGTCTACTCCCACCCCATGCAGGCCTCATTTTGACCCCCCTGGGCAACTCTCGGGTGATATGCAGAAACATATTTTCGCGAAAATTGTGAAGAGTGAACATTTCAAGGGGAAGCAGCCTTCTAGGCAATGCCGTGTTTGCGCGATTCACAAGAAAAGTAGTAGGACTGCCTACACTTGCAAGTTTTGTGTAATGCCACTTCACAGAGGGGAATGTTTCAAGAAATATCACACCCTCAAGCACTTCTAGAAGCATTGGTAAGTGTTCTAAAAAAAAATTAGTTCATAAAATTAATTAGGAGATTTTATATTAAATTTTAAAGTGAACAGTGCACAAGTTAGGGTAGTAGGTATAAAAATGCCGGTCTGCACGATAATTTAAATATTTAAATTGCCGATCCGCAAAGTGTTAAGCATCCACATTGCAAAAGTTTTTGCTCCCACGGGTGTGTTGTAGATGTATTATGGAAGTTAAGGTGAGGGCCCGTTGTGTGTAGTATTAAGTATACATGTTCATGGATATAAAGTTATATGATATTTGTGATCATTAATTATACATGTGCACTTTCCCTGTATGGGTGATACATGTATGTTGTCATGCTTTCTTCAGTGTGAATTAACTGGATTTTAACCATTATGACATGATATTACTGCCTGTTATAGGTCGCCCAACAGAAATCCCAGAGCACGATGTGTATGTATGTGAATCAGTTTATGATGAAGCAAGGCGCCAAGTGAAGAAACTTCCCCGAGAAGGCCTGAAGAAGTATAGCCACAGCAATGCAGTCACTGAGGATGAAATCTACTTCTTCCGCAGACTGATAAACCCACCCAAGGTTTGTATACAGCAAAGGCTTACTGTTCTGTACTTCTAGGGAGCTTGGCTTTTTCTGCACGAAACTGGACGAAACTGAAATGACAGCACAAAGGAAAATAACATAAAATTATATGAAGAAAACAGTGATACAGATAAATTGTCAGTGATGAATCAACGATTTCCAGAATTTTTAGGCTCTTGTCTGGTGTGAACTCCTAGTGCATTTTACACACATGATTTTATATGTAGACTTGAACTATAGCAGGTAAGTCTGTGGTTAAAGTTTGTTACAGAGAAAAAACTGTTGTCAGTCACTAATGTGTAGTAAGATTAAGACTTCAAATTTAATATGCTGCTATTGCCACCTGATGTTAATGGGTGAAAACCATTGAGAAATCAGTTAATCTGGATCAGAGTGTTTCACCTCAGCCAAAATTGTACTTGCAGCTTTTTTGTCTGGAGTCATGTTGTATATCTGTGTAAGAGAAGACGTGCTATTTGTTGTGCCATGTTGTGAGTTAACAGTACATCATTAATTAGTATATCTAAATGCCTTTACAAGTGGATTAAAAGTTGGTTATGTGAAAGGGAAAAATTAATTGTGCATCTTTATAAAAAGGAATATCTTCACTACTAGAAACCACTGCACTTCTAACTCAGGCAAATTCCTTGTATGTATATGGAGAGAAAGATGAGAAAGTTAAAAAACTGTGATTAAAGTGTAGGAAACAAGTTTCAGTGGATCTAGAGCGATACAGTGTCTGCATATACACGCAGAATTATTTTTGGAGATTAGGATGACAGCAGCACAAAACTGCTGGAAAACCTTGTTTCTGTTTTCTCTTTCTTTTCATTTTTCCTTAAGTAAGGAATATTTTGCACTGGCATACAGACTAAAAAACTAAAGGTATCCACATTAAAAAATAGTGCAACATTGAGGATGTAAATATTGTAAAGCAACTGACTATATCATTCAGGTACCTGGAAAACTATTCCTAGGGCAGTATGAGACTTCTCATTGATCCGTGACTCATGTTTCAACATGGGAACAGTTTAAGCAAAAGGGAACCATTCATTGACAAACAAAGGGGTGTAATAGTAAATGCAGCTCTTGACTGTGGGTGTCACTGCTTCACATTTCTATAATGCAGAGACCTCTTCTGTTGAACTGTAAAACTACAAGCTTTTGAGCTGTCAAACAATGAAACTTCTATGTTGATGAAGAATGCGGTCATCTGGGATGGGGCGCTGTGTAGATATTGTGTAAACCGATTTTGGAGGAACTTATTGCCTCCATCTTCAGGGTATAAAAATCCACAAGTGAGGAACCAATGTGAGGAGGTGGCTGCAGCACCTCCTCATCCTGGTTCCTCACTCGTGGATTTTTATACCCTGAAGATACAGGAGATACGTTCCTCCATAACATTGGTTTACACTATCTACACAGTGCCACATCCCAAAAGACGGCATTCTTCATAGTCACTGCCGTGAGAACCTCAAATCTTCTATGTTGATGTTGCAGGTAGGCTTTTCTTTGTTGTAGATTTTAAAGTTACAGTGGTATTAGATTCTAAAGGGTATAATAGTAGTATGTCTACCACTGTCAGTTTTCTGGTGAGACAAGCAGCATGGCATATGTACTGCAGCTGGATTAGAGGGGTAATAATATGAGCAGAATTTTCCCATATGGTTTGTGTGTATTTTACTCTTTTAACACATTCCCTTTTTAAAAGGATTTTCCATCAAAATAAAAACAAGACATATACAACAGAACTAATATAATATTCATTTAATATGATTTTTGTATGAAGATGTATGTTTAACTTCCCACATTTGATGTTCGTGCTTCACATGTGACCTGATAACATGATATTTTGGCTTAGCCTCAAAGGTTAACATTTGACAAATACAGCTCACAGCATAAACCATTCTGTTCTGTTAGCTCATTTATGTTAGTGAAGTGACTGGATGAAAAAGCAGCAGCTCCTGTTTGTGCCTAAGCCTTTGCAGTATTGAATATATAAGGTATAAAAGGTAAAGTTGTCCTTGTGCTTAATTCCTTTAACACTGTGCCATGAAGGTGTATGGGGTAGTGGATGTATAGATCCAATACTGAATGTGTTTAACATAAAAGTGAACTATTCTATTTATAGCTGCATAATGGGTTAGTTGTAGCTGCTGCTTCTTAATGTTCAAGCTTGAGTGTAGATTGTCATTGATTTTATGCATAGTTTGACACTGAAATAGATTGTCCATGTCAATTTAGAATTCCAGTGTGTGCCCAGAGTGTAGTGTGGAGATTGATAGGTAAATAATCTGTACAGATACGGTGCCAAGCTGTCATATCCCGTGTATAATGAGAATAGAGTATGTCATATATTCTTGGGAGGTTAGAGACTCATTTTCTGTTTTTTAAGTAGAAAATTAACTTTTTTATGTTTCTGCTATTGTTTCTTGGGCATTTTATGGATGCTGAATTTTAATGAATTTGATAGACCATGAAAGATTAAATTTTCAGAAAATTGAAATGTATTCCAGTGTTTATACTGTATGGACATCCTGCATTTTATGAACAGTTGATTTAGGAATTTAGACTACAATAAAGCATGTTATTTTGTACTTATTATTCATTTAATAACAACAAACAGTTTATATTTGTAAGTTAAGCAACTTCTATATATTAAGTAATGGGGATTTCATTTTTTATTAATGAATTTTCAACTTTATAACCAAAGCAGATGTTAGTGTTAAAAGAATTTTGTAGTTCTTCAAATATTATTTGGGAACACTAGGTTTTGTGTGGAATATTATGAAAGCTGATCATTTGTGTGCCATTACCAAGAATGTGGGATGTTTTATTTTCACACTGTCTTCATGGCTTGTTGCTGAAGCACAGGATTAGCTGTACATTACTCACAGTAAACATAATAATTGTGTATTACTGTTTCAAAAAAATCTCAGCTCTTTTGTTTTATCAGGAAACAACTTTTTTAAAATCACTGTATTCATTTCTTTTACTGAAATTTCAGATTGGAAGTGATTCTGCCCAATCACAGCCTGTTGAAAGCATGAAAACATCCCTGCACTATGACATGGTAAGTTGGTACATATGATATGTACCACCATGTAAGTTCAGAATATTTATTATGCACATAATCTGTCCTCTAACCATATTTGCTACTTACACGGAGATGTTGTTAAAGTGGCCTTACCCATACCAGTACAATATAGTTAGTTTTGGGGCTCCTAGAATTTGGTGGTAAGGCCTGCTACAGTCCATGTTATATTCCAGGCCCCATCACCACTGTTGCCCAGGATGAAGCCTGACATGCTGCAAATGGAGGACTCGCTGGATGGAGGGCCACCCTCCGTTGGTTCAGGGGATACTGCTGCACCTGTTGCTGTTACTGGTTCTGCCTGTGTTATATTCCAGGCCCCATCACCACTGTTGCCCAAGATGGAGCCTGACATGCTGCAGTTGGAGGACTCACTGGATGGAGGGCCACCCTCTGTTGGTTCAGGGGATACTGCGCCACCTGTTGCTGTCACCACCCCTGTTTCTTCCAAGAAGGTCAGTGTGCTACAATATGTTCTTCTGGTTTTGATTTATTTTATGTTACTTAGTTGCTTCATATATTACTGTAAAAATGCATAATTGGTGGCAATTTTTTTTTTATTTAATAGCCTTGATTTTGGTAAAAAATAACATCTTGATTTTTTGTTTGTGGACTACAGAAATGGGCCGTGATTGTGTTGAGGGAGAAGTATTGTGTGAACTCGTCTGCTGGCTTATTCTTCACACTATCCAGTGCATACTGTTCCATTGGGATCTATCTTATGATTTTCTGACAGTTATGTTAGATTCCATGAACGTATATTTGCCTCATATTCTTTTCCTGTGATGCATTTGTTTATTGTTTAAATGCCACCTGTGTTTTATGTACTGGCTTCTTACCTGATCAGACTTGTTATTTTTGATGTGAGACAGTCATTAATGAAGTTTCTGCATGTATTTATTAAGTTTGTTAGCAGTTCTTAATAGTGTACTTAACTTTCTGTTTCATTTAATTATGTTGTTTTGTTGTGTCAGGCCTAGTTTCATCTGTGTCACTTAAAATGCCACTTCTGTGTAGTCATCTTTGTCCCTTAACATGCTTGTGTATACAGTAAAATCTGACTAATTAGAAATGCTTAGGGCTGAAATTTCAAGCTTAAAACTACATAATTTTGAGTTGTCCATTTTTCACTGTGGACTTCAGTTTGATGAAATTAAATTACAAATACTGTTCATGAACAGCATTTAGTACAGATAAAATCTTCTCAGTGTTAAGTTATTGTTTCAGGAAGCATGAATCATTTATTCTTTGTTTCACATAGTTCTTGTGTCCCTTTGACACACATACTCATGCAAATTCTATATGCTTCTGTTGTCACCATCTCTTAGCG
Source organism: Cryptotermes secundus (assembly GCF_002891405.2). Lineage (NCBI taxonomy): Eukaryota > Metazoa > Arthropoda > Insecta > Blattodea > Kalotermitidae > Cryptotermes > Cryptotermes secundus. The sequence continues at coordinate 517,319 of NW_019741302.1, read as the reverse complement.
GTAATCATACTTTCTTCCTGCAGCTACTTCTTTAATCTCACTTATTATATTTACTTTCTCATCCACAGTAAATGATCAGCCTCTTACTTCTCTTCACACATATACAATAACATATAACAAAACACAACTATTACATATGACTGCATGTTTGCTACTGAGGCCAGCATTGGTGTGACTACACAGATCAGATACCTGTCTAGTGCAGGACATTGCACACAACTGAAAAGAAGTGGGTTGTGCATTGCTACATGCATCAGATACTATCACAGTGAATCGTTATTAGGACTTGATTGTCAAGCCATTGGGCAGATTATAGACCCCTGTTTTTGAAAGCTAATTTCAAGTAGAATGTGCATGTGGTGGGCAATAATGTAGATACCATAAAGAAAAGCACACAGACTTTAACTGATGCAAGTAAAGAGGTTGATCTAGAAGTAAACACAGAGAAAACTTAAGTATATGTTACTGTCTCATCACCAAAATGCAGGGCAAAATCATGACATAAAGATAGGAAACAGATGTTTTGAAAATGTGACACAGTTCAGATATTTGGGAACAATGATAACAGATCTAAACCTGATTCAGGAGGAAATTAAGAGGCGATTGAACTCGGGTAATGCTTGTTACCCGTCAGTCCAGAACCTTTTGTCTTCTCGTCTGTTGTCCAAAAACAAAACCTAGAGCATACAAAACTATAAGTTTGTCTGTGGTTCTGTATGGGCGTGAAACTTGGTCTCTGACATTAAGGGAGGAACATAGACTGAAGGTGTTTGAGAACAGGGTGTGGAGGAGAATATTTGGACCGAAGAGGGATGAAGTGACAGGAGGTTGGAAAAAACTGCATAATGAGGAGCTTCATAATTTGTACTCTTCTCCAGATATAATTAGAATGATCAAGTCAAGGAGGATGAGGTGGGCAGGTCATGTAGCACAAATGGGGGAGACGAGGAATGTGTATAAGATATTGGTGGGAAAGCCAGAAGGAAAGAGACCACAGGGAAGACCAAAGCGTAGGTGGGTGGACAATATTAGAATGGATCTTAAGAGAGAGAGGATGAGATGGTATGGACTGGATAGATCTGGCTCAGGATAGGGACCAGTGGAGGGCTCTTGGGAACACGGGAATGAACCTTCGGGTTCCATAAAATGCTGGGAAAGTTTTGATTAGCTGCAGAATTGGCGGCTCCTCAAGAAGGGCTCAGCTCCATAAGTAAGTTAGTAAATGTGCATCTGGTACATGAGTAAATACATTTTTTCACTATTCTTTTGTGGTGCGTGCGTGCATGTGTGGTGAATTATGTATATTGTTTGGTTGCATTGTGTATGCAATATATACGTATCATATGAAACAATTTTAACTAGAGAATATAAAGGCATACCAGTGTAATAGAGAAATAGTTTGGGCCCCCATAGAGTTGTTGCTGTTTCTGGCTGTGACCACTTTGATCCTTTTTCATCTCAAATAAAGGTTCTTCAGTTTTCTGAGCCATGTGATCATATGAGGAATTGGGAAGAACATTTTCAGCGTTGCCAGCTTGTCAGTTATTTGTTGCTATTGTAGTAGCATTGAGCTGAGCATGCCTGTATTGGTAATTGCATGAGCTTCCTTTTTGGTTGATTTTAAGGATTGCTATCAGTTGATGAATTGAAAAAGCTTTTAGCCAATAAAGTTTACTCCAGTAGAAGCCATGAGAAGTGTCAACAAACTCGACTGTGGGACTGATGTAAACTGTAAAGTGTAAAGGCATTGTCTCCTCCTTGAGAGTCACATTCATTCATACATTCTTTATATGTCATATTTTGTAACAGTTAAGAACTTTTATAATTTTTGCAGGTAATGCTTATCATTATTTGGTACTGATGAAGTAATTTTTTTCGCTTAGTGGGGGGCGTACTGATGAAGAAACTTGAGAAAGAATCCTTTCAAAAGGGAGAAACAAGACTCTTACAGCAATAGGTTCTTGAAGTGGGTTATTTAGTTATTTAGAAAATAAAGTAATGGATACTTAGAGATTATGATATGGATATAGTGGAAGAATTTGTTAGGAAATTTTGTAATATGAATACATACTTGTGAATATAAAGTTTTTATTCCTTATATATGTTTCTCTCTCTTTCTCTCCCCACTCCTCCACCCCCTTTTGATTTTGAAATTTTTATATGTATCTTATATTAGTGTTACACGGTCAGCAGTTTTATTATTTTTTATATAACAGGTGAGTAACAGTAAATGTTTTTATTATGTTCTGCTATTTGAAATATTGAAATAAATAGCAGTGTTTTGCTCATTTTTTAAGCATTACATGGCAAATGTTGGAAATTCAACAGTTTGCTTGGAAGGAATAGAGGAAAGGCTCATGAAAACAGACACTATTTATGCCTTATCACAGGAGATATGAAATGTATGAGAATGTCCAAAGACTCACTCTGTGATTTGAACACATTTCTGTTTTGTGTGTATGTGTGCTCTAATTTATATGAAGGTAAAGTTGTCCCTGTTCTTAATGAATTAAGCACTACGCCAGGAAGGCGTTTGAGGGAGTGGATGTATAGATCCACATTTTCTTGACTTTGGCACTATCTGGAGGTGACTGGTCAGCTTCATGCCCTGGATGCTTTACCCCCAGGGGAGGAGCCCCCCCCCCCGCTACCCATTGGATGGGAGGTTGGGTGGACCTTAGGGCCGGTCTGGATGGCTTGGAAAAGAGAAAAATTTTTATCCTACCAAGACTTGAACTCCAATCCAGTCATCCAGCCCGTAGCCAGCTGCTATACTGACTATGCTATCCTGGCTCGCTCTAATTTATATACACATGTTATATGTATTCTGAATTTCAGAGATACAAAACATATGTGTATGCAAATAATTATTTTAGAAATGTATGCCTCTTTTCAAGGACTTAATTTTTCTTGGTGCTAACTTACAAGACCTTGAAAATTTAATGAGTTACATTCATTAAATTTTGAAGGTACTGTAAAAAGCATAACAGAGGTACAGTGAACTTAGAAAGTGTTGTGTAATACAGTACTTATGAAAAATAACAAAATAAAATTCATCAAAATAATTTAAAGATAAATAGGTTGCAGATATGCTTTTATGTAAGATTTTGACTAGTGACTGCTAAGATTTTTGTCTTCTGGTGTGTGATGCCATGTTTTTCTGAGCAACCTGCTACCTCAGTCTTCAGGGTGTAAGATAGAGGAAGTGGGTTGCCCATAAATTTGGGGTCTTGTAAATTATTATTTTTAGGAACTCAGTAGACATATTTTAGTAAAGAATGCCTAATGAACACTGTAGGTATGCACCTTTTCACTTCTTTGGTATGTGTTGTCCAGTTTTGCCAATTGCCATGTCTGAACAAATGTCATAATAGACCTGTTAAATTGAAGAATATAAGAAGTTCCCCACCAAATACATAAATTTACTTTGCACATTCTTTTTTTAGAAGTGAGCCAAAAGAAGTACATCTGATGTTTATGCCATCTTCAACAGTGCTGGCAGCTAAATTGGATGAATTTTTTAAATGAACCATGTAGGGTATGAAGTATTTGTGTGCAGTGTAGCTGTTTTATGTTATGTTATGTTTTAAAGAACATATTGTTTTTCCATACCATATGTTGAGGGAAAGCGGCACTCATCTGTTTCTAAAGTAATAAATGTGCTGAGTTTGTTTTGCTACTTATATAGAAATCATCTGGCAAGAAATTGGTGACAGGCTACATTCTGTACTCAAGTGATGTCCGCCGATCTGTGGCAGCCAATCACCCGGAGTCCAGTTTTGGAGAAATCAGTCGTATTGTTGGAAATGAGGTACAGACTAAAGATGGCTAGTGAGTAAGTGATGTAGATGAACTAATCATCTAACTGAATAGTTGACTTGATTCATTGATACTGCAATGTCTCAAATCATTGAATGACTGAGGGATTGTGTCTGTGAATGACTCACAAGTGAATTTTTTCAAATGAGCAATAATGTGTAGTGAACTGCTTCAGATGACATAATTAAAAGAAAATTTATTGCCTCTTCTTGTCTTTATTAGCTATAGGACTCTAATTTGACAGTGGTTTATCCATGACCTATGTGTGTAGTCTTGACAACTTGTGCTGTCTGCGTGAGGCCTGATTATATATTTTATTGGACTGAAGACATATGATGTGTAGTCATCATGAATTTGTAATGTGTGACATGTTTTATATCCAGCCCTATGGGGAGATGATTGGATCCATAAATTGAAAATAAATGTAAATGTAAAAGATGGGTGATGAGTGAGTAATTAAAGTCATCTACATGTCAACAAAGAAATGATATGAGCTATGATTTAGTTAGTGTAGGATCATGCCTCCAGTCACAAGATAAAGGTGCTGTCTTCACTCTTTGAGTTGTGATGCTGTACTCTTCACATCCAGTTTACTGGATGTTGAATTATTTCAGAGTAACTTGATGACTTCAGTCACTGAAGCAGCTCACTTCTCAGTAATTAACTGAGTTGAATTGACCTAGGGATGGTTTTGCCCTTCCTAATACACATATATTGAACAAAGGGCATTTGTGTGTTTGGACATTTGTGTTCACATGTGTGTGCTTGTAGTAAAAGGCCTGCATATTTTGTAAAATTTTGTTTCATTCATGCTTAAGGTCATGCCTCACATAAAAAATTATGCCCAACATTAGGTCATGTTATATATGTGATATGGTAGAATTGGTAAAAGTGATCTTTTTATTCAAAAAAATTGCCATTAGCAAACTTTACCCTTGGTAGGTTATGTCTGACAGTTTGATAGAGTAATTTAAAATGTTATATGGTTTATATTACTACTGCATAACAGTTATCTTTCTAGGAAGTGGCTGTATAATAAATATTTTTGTTATTAAAATTAAAAAACTGAAGTTGCATTTATCACAAAGTTTGGGTTTGAAAATTTGGTGTAAGCATGTCTGTAACATAAATTTTGTGTTGAAGTCAAAAATAGAAACAGCCTATTTAAAATATCAGAGGGACCATAAAGTACTCTAGCAAATTGCACAGCATTTAACTCTTTGAGGCTTGAAACCCATCCAAATAATATTTAAAAATTCAAATTTTCTTTGACTGAAATCACACTGTGTCTCCATTACAAAGACCGGTCATTTAATGCTGCTCAGGGAAATAATTGCTATTTACAAGTATTATGAAAATTATATGAAACCTGTAAATATGTTCAGTGGGGAAAATTCAGATATTTTTAATGTTAAAGCAGATGGTTAGGTAAAAGATAAAGTTATCTGTACTTAATTAATTAACCACCATGCCATGAAGATGTATGGAGGAGTAGAGATATAGCTCCACCATTCTTAACCTCAGCATTAGATTGAGGTGAGCAGTCAGCTTCATACCCCTGCCACTCAATTACTGGTGAAACTTGTATAGGAAGCTAGTGGGCCCCAGAGTTGGTCTGGATGCTATGAAAAAGAGAAAAGTCTCTTGCTTCTGTCAGGAATTGAACCCTGATTCCTCAGTTGTCCAACCTATAATCTAGTCACTATACCAACTTATCTATCAGAGCTCCTTAAAGCAAGTGGTAGCACTGTCTGACAGATGGTAACTAAAATAGTCAAACATATCTGCTATGTAGTTTGAGGCCAGTTTTTCATTTCTACATGCATTCATTGTTGAATTGTTGATAGACATTGCTATGTTTGTATTTCCAGAAATAGAATGGGTTGATAATGATATTAGTGTGCCCTCATACATAATTAATGGATTGTAAAGCAATTGTATGGGTTAATTTGGCAGTGGCGCAACCTGCCAGCACAGGAGAAGCAGTGCTGGGAGGAGAGGGCAGCTAAGGTGAATGAGGAAAGTGCTGCCAAATTTGCACAAGAAGAAGCAGCAGCAGCGGCATTAGCATCTGCAAGCCCTACCTCTGCTACATCCATGTTGATCAAACCTGTCATGAATCTCAATAATTGTTCTCAAGATCAGGTTGTTGAGAATCTAGTCTTTGAGTGTTGCTGGGACAATTGTGATTGGCAGTTTGAGGACTTGACTGACTGCATTGATCACTGTATCCAAGAACCTAATGGCCATGTACACCAGCATTTTGCTAACATACCTCCTCAAGGTAAGGTACTGCAAAACATGAATCATAATTTAAATTGGGGTGGCTGTTCAAAGACAGAGGGGCTGCATTGTACCAATAGATACATACCCACAGACAATGTATAAAAAATAGATATTTTTTCATAACACTAATACCAACATCTGCCCTACAGTAATCAGTCTATGAAGTATAACCACACAAAAGAGAATTTGACTCATTATTGTTAAAACAATGTTTAAATGTTGTGGGGTTGACGGTGCTTAGAAATCAGCCGCCAGAAGTTTGGTAGATTGTGCCCATGTTGTAGTGTTCTTGGAGTCATACTAATTCCATACTTTTGTAAACCTGTTTGTTAGGTGTCATGTGGAATTAATTAAAAAGTTATATTTGTCAGGATTCAGCACCCTGCCATAAAGAGGAAAGTGTTAATATATTTTTCTAGAAATGAAGGTTAATCTCACACACCTACAAAACAAGGTGGCAGGCCATATGTAGCTCTTTTTCCATCAGTAGGACAGCATGACATAATACCTGATATTTTATGCACACTTTGAATTTTCTAAACAAGGATTTCAGTGATGAAATAAAGTATACATTTTTGTTAACCTTTATCGGACGAACGTCATCATATGATGTCGTTAAAAGTTAGGGCAGCTGGCCGAACGTCGTCATATGATGTCGTGGATTCCACGCGTGTAAGGTTTTTTTTAATATTAAAAATATAAATTGTTGTTCTATTTACATGATTTTTGGTCACCACCTTTATAAGGAGACAGCCTTCGTTCCTGCATGATCTAATGTAATCTAGGGACGTCATATGACGTTAAAAGTAAGGACAAATTTAAGAACGACATCATATGATGTCGCGCATACCACGCGTGTAAAGATTTTTTTTTTAATTAAATTTAAAATATAAATTGTTCTTCTATTTACATAATTTTTGGTCACAACCTTTATAAGGTGACAGCCTTCCCTCCTGCGTGATCTAAT
>NW_019741302.1:457013-510077 GCF_002891405.2 Cryptotermes secundus | reverse complement strand
TATCTGCTTCATGATGTCATGGGTGGCTAACCTTATATTGCGATGTTTCAAAATCGTTACAAACACAATGGTTTGACTGCAATGAATGAACGAATGACCGATCTGGCAACACCATATTCCGAGAATTAACTCCTGTGTTTATCTAACACATTAGGCAGCGAGGAAATTCAGACGAGTACAGTCGTGCATAGCGACATGTCCCATACGATAAATAAGCTACAACAAGAGATACCATTGAATGTGAAGTCGCCACAAGGACTTACACTGCTAAAACGCATGGTGCAGAAAGTGTATTACACTGCTAGAACGCATGGTGCAGAAAATGTATGAATTTCGGGAAATTTTATTTTGGGAATCAGTGTAAAATTTTTTTACAGATATTAAAATCTGTAAATTAGAATATCTGATTCTATATTCTTTCTACATTAAAGGAGCGTTCATTTCGTTCGTTTATCATAAAAAATGTAGAAATCACACCATTTTTAGAAACATGCTTACAATTTCATTGCTCTAGAAGGGCGGGCATTTAAATAAACTCCCTCCAGCTGCCCCTACCGGAAATTAAATGGCCCGGCCGATAAAGGTTAAAGAAGGTTGTTGGTATATGTTTGACTATTGCTTTAAAATTTAGTTGTTGGTGATTGTAAGTGAGAATGTTGCTCCTGATTGCTAAAAATGTGAAGTAGTTGAGAAAGATAAATATACTATTTTGGGCCATGTTCTAGTTGTGTTCAGGATCATAAAGGCATAGAGGATTGACATGAATGCACCATCTTTGTTCAGGAGAAAATTTATGTCAGTCAAACACAAATTTAGGCAACAGGAGCACAAGAAACTTATTTAATTGCCCTGCCAGTTTAGAAGTTCATTTACTTATTGATAGATGTCAGTGGCTGATGGCTGTGCAGAGCTGACATGTTAATCATAAAGGCAAATAAACTGTTATCTTGAGAAGTTGATAACAAAGAAAATGTAAGTATAAAGGATACCAAAGTTGCTTTAGCTTTCTGAGCAGTGTGACAGCTAGGAGATCAGGTTTCACAAGATGTTGCCCTGTCAGACATTCCTAGGCATGCTGAAAATTATAGTTGCCAGATAGATTGTGTATTATGTTACTATAAAAATTCACATTTCAGTGAGTACACCTGGAAATTGACTGGCTGGTACAGTGGACAGGAATCTAGGTACTGGGTTTGTAGAGATCATTTTTGTCTACAGTCTCCAGCATCCAAACCTCCAACCATCTTTTTATTATTTTAGTATGTGCTTATTGATATTGTATAATATATTGGTGGCATATTTGCTCAAAGCAGGAACTGTAGAGCCAGAAAAACAACAATTGCTAGGTAATGGCTGTGTAACACAACAGTGAAGTCACTGTTGGAAGCGGTGTTTTCTTTGTGGTCTGTGTTGAGGCAATATAATGAGGACCAACTGCCATTATGATAGTCTGAAATGGCAGTTGGAAGAGTAGGAGGTTGGTGTAGGATGGCAGCCAGCCTACGAGGATGTGAGCCCAGAAGCAGAGGAATGTCAGCTGTTTAAAGACATTAGCAAGCACAGCAATGAAGACCGAAATGTATCTAGGAGGGATTACCAACCTAGAAGTGACTTAGTGAAGGATAAGAATGGTGATCTGCTTGCAGATTCCCATAATGTTTTGAATAGGTGAAAAAACTACTTCTCTCAGTTATTGAATGGACATAGGATCAGTGATGTTAGGCAGATAGATATACATATAGCTGAGCTGTTAATACCTGATCCTAGCCCTTTTGAAGTTGAAATTGCTATTGCAAAGTTGAAAAGGTATAAATCGCCAGGTAGTGATCAACTCGCAGCAGGATGTGAAATGTCATGATCTGAGATCCATAAACTCATTAATCCTATTTGGAATAAGGAAGAATTCCCAGATCAGTGGATGGAGGCTATTATTGTACCAATTCACAAGAAGGACAATAAAACTTGCTGTGGTAATTATTGTGTGATATCACTGTTATCAACTTCATGCAAAATTTTATCTAATATCCTTCTGTTGAGGTTAAGTCCATATATAGAAGAAGTTATTGGGGATCATCAGCATGGGTTTTAATGTAACAGATCAATTACTGATCAGATTTTGTGCATTTGCCAGATACTTGATAAAGAACTGGAGTACAATGAGTTCAAGAAAGCCTATGGTTCAGTTAGGAGGGAAGTATTGTGCAGTATTCCCACAGAGTATGGGGTACCCATGAAACTATTTAGGCTGATTAAAATGTGTTTAAATGAAACGTTTAGTGAAGACTATATAGTTAAGCCTCTGTTTGATAATTTTTTCCTATCCAAAATGGTCTAAAACTAGGAGATGCTTTATGGTCACTGCTTTAAAACTTTGCTTTAGAATATGACATTATGAAGGACCAGGAAAACCAGTTGGGACTGAAATTAAATGGGATACATCAGCTGTTGGTCTATGCTGATGATGTGAATCTACTAGGAGATAACATGGATACCATAAAGAAAGAGACAGAAACTTTAATTGGCTCTAGTAAGAAGATTGGTCTAGAAGTAAACAATATTATATTTAAGCATCCTGTTACACTCTATACGATATATGATATAAACTCCATTAACAATTTATTGTAGGTCTTTCATTTTGCTTTCTTCTACACTACATGTTTGGAAAAAAATTTAAAAGAATTTTCTAAAATTGGAACTGAAGATTTTAAAAGTGCCAGTTCATGAAGGTCAAAATTGACGTGTGTGGGTGGCAGAGATGATGTACGAATCAGACAAATATCAGCGAAGTAGATCTTGTTAGCCAATTGGGAAGACCTGTGTGTTTTTAAGTTTTAAACTGGGTGCAGTGTAACAGCTACGTGAGTGTATACACCTGATGATGGCCGTTTGCGGCCGAAACATGTAGTGTAGAAGAAAGCAAAACGAAAGACCTACAACAAATTGTTGCACTTGGGACGGAGTTTATATCATATGTAGAAGTAAACATTTTACCATCTTGTCACCATAATGCAGAGCAAAATCATAACATAAAGATAGCCAACAGATCCTTTGGAAACATGGCACAGTTCAAATATTTGGGAATGACAGTAAGAAATCAAAATTTGATTCAAGAGGAGATTCTGGTAATGTTTGCTACCATTCAGTCCAGAACCTTCTGTCTTCTCATTTGCTGTCTAAGAACATGAAAATTAGAATATACAGAACTATAATTTTGCTTGTGGTCCTGTATGGTTGTGAAACTTGGTGTCTGCAGTTAAGGGAAGAATGTAGACTGGGGGTGTTTGAGAACATGGTGCTGAGGAGAATATTTGGACCAAAGGGAGATGAAGTGGTGTGAGACTGGAGAAAGCTGCATAATGAAGAGCTTCATAACTTATACTCTTCAACAAGTATAATTATAATAATAGAGTGAAGGAGGATGAGATGGTCTTGCCCTGTAGCAGGAATGGGGGTGAAGAGGACTACATATAGGATATTGGTGGGGAAGCCAGAAGGAAAGAGACCAGTAAGGAGACCAAGACATAGCTGGGTGGATAATATTAAAATACATCTTAGAGTGATAGAATGGGGTGGTATGAACTGGATTGATCTGGCTTAGGATAAGGACCAGTGGATGACTCTTGTGAACATGGTAATGCTTGTTGCCTGCACAGTTTTGTTATGTAATCATGTACCTATGGAAGGTTGAAAGCTGTATGCAAATTGTGAACTGGTGTGCACTTTGGAAAATTATTAGTGGGACAGAGAACCTTGTTTTGCAGATGCTGCAATTTTAGTAGGTAATGTCTGGCATTAATTGCCAGGCAGGGCAAGCATAAGTCGTTGCTTTATGGAGGATTAGTGTAATGTTGACACTTAAACGCTCAGTTCTGAATATGGAGTAGATTCTAATAAATGTTCTGAAGGCCTTGGCTTCAATCATTTCTACATGTGCCTAAGATCCATCTTTTGTTGCTCCCTGTTGTGTAGCCTCAGCTCAGACTGCATAGAAAACACTGGTTTCAACAGTTCCTTTTTTGTTGCATGTTGATTTGTTGCTGCAGAAACTTGTTTGGCTGCCTTTATTCATTCCACTATTTCATCTTTCAGTTGTCATGTCACAATATCATCAGTAATCACAATTAACATATTTACATTCTTAACAGAGTGCAGAATATTTTAATAGATCAGATGTTTTCTAATTCAATGTTTCAGACTGTGAATTCCAGTGTCAGTGGCGGGGATGTGGACGTATCAAAAAGGGAGCTCCACCCTTCCCAAATGCCCAGCGTCTTGCTCGTCATGTCAAAGAAGTTCATATTCAGAAAGGCAATGGACGTTCCATAGCCCCCTCAGACCGCAGCAAGTATGTCCCTTATTATTCGTAGCTGTCAGAAGTATACTCTTGTTGCAGTGTGTGTGCGCGCGCGCGCGTGCGTGTGTGTGTGTGTGTGTGCGTGCGCGCGTGTGTGCGTGCGCGCTACAGCAGCAAACTTTATGCTGCTTATGTGGCTCAGCATAAGTACATAAACTGAACACATGAGCTGGGCAGAAGAATTTCATGTAATCCAAATTGCAGTCAAAACAAACGTTGAAGCTGAAAAAGACTGGTAATAAACCATAATATCATACATCACCAGTCATAGTAAATATACAAAATATCTGAAGCTGATTTTGCATTCTGAAGTTACAAATTAATGGCATAATGTCCTACATGAAGGTAAAGTTGAAGCTGTCCCTGTGCTTAATTAAGCACCATAAAGTATAACTGTACATATTTAATTTTACAACTAGGTGGAAGTCAGTGGTCACCTCCTTGCTCTGGCTGTGTTACTTCCAGGGAAGGAGCCCTGGATACCCTTTGAATAGGGCCCCAGCGTCTGGACTCTATGATTAAGATTAAGATCTATGCTCCCTCAGGAATAGAACCCCAGTTCCTCAACCATCTACCCCATAGTCAAGTTACTGTAGTACCTGAGCTATCCTGGCTCTAAAGTCATGCATATCCATAAACTAATGACTGAAGAAGGTGAAGGGAAAATTATTTGGATGCCTCCTTGGTTGTGATGCTTATGTATTACAGATACAACTCTGCTGTTGTAAAGATAACCACACTACAAACATGCTATACAGACATGGATATTTTTATTCATTTATAACAAATTTTTAACACAGAAGTTAAGGATTTCCATATTTCATATCATATACTGGTTACTACATGTAACAAGTTATTTTTAAAAAAACATGATAGTCGTTTTGAACTTTGTATAAAGCACATGCTGTATTGGAACAATACAAACCACTTTTTAATTTTCCGAGCAATTTATTGTGTAGACCCACAGTACTACATTTCATTGAATTCTAGTCAGTTGTTTCAGAGATTAAATATTTGACTGACAGACTGATGTGTCATTCCCTTTAAGCTCTCACTTTGTGCAGATAATGACTAATAATAATGACAGCAGTTTAAGAGTTAAGAATTAATCATGTTCCCAAAATTTATTAAACTATATGACTACTTCTAAAGATCATTTGCTGTAAATTCTAAATCTCAGGCACTTGGAGGAATTCCATTTGCCTCCTGAAATCCGGTGTATTTTCAAAATTTTATTATCAGTGTTTAAACCAGTGCATTTTTGAAGATAGTCTTTATTCATTACGGAGTTTTCCTCACTGCATAAAACACAAGGGGAATGGATAAATCAACAGTCTTTGTAAATTTGCCACTAAACAATTGTGGTCAGTGATCAAGTGAAAAGTCACCACAGCATCTCAGACGTACAAAAACATACATTACATTCCGTAGATCCAGAGTGAGTCAGAATGACTGTAGAATGTGGAACAAGTTATACAAATACAGAAGCCATACATACAGTACAACTGAGACAAGAAAAAATACATCCACATATATAAGTCAATACTGTCAGCTTATGCTATGTACATAACCTTATAAAAGGACGAGTCGTCTTTAGACAGTAGGAAATCATCAACAGATTAGAATGAGTGTGTATTTAAGAATTGTTTCAGTGCTAATTTAAATTGCGCCTTTTCATTTGTTAAACTTTTGAGACTAGATGGTAGATTGTTGAAAATTTTTAATGCCAGAATAATATGCGTTTTTCTGAAAACATGTCAAGTTAGCAACCGGTCTATGGAGATGGTGCGTGTTTCTCATGTTAACACTGTGTACATCCGAACTGGTCTGAAAACGTTCTTTGTTAATTATAATGAAGCTTAATAATGAAAATATATATTCACATGGAATTCCTCTTGAAAAATCAGGAATTATGTTTCAGCAACAAAAAAAGATCATTTACTGTATAATGTTAGAAATTAGGAGAATTTTTCATTCTGGCTTGTGAGTTTAATGCAATCCTTGTGGTTGACTCCACTGCATGAGAAAGTGTCGCGTGTGTGCTAAGCACAAGATTAGAAAAGAAACAAGTGTCATGTGCGCAAGCTGTGGTGTGGCTCTGCAAACTTTCATGTTTCAACATTTATCACACAAAGAATAACTACTAAAAAGGTACGAAAAGATATTTTTTGCATAAAATATTGTCTTTATTAGTTCCTGAAAATTTTGTTTTTAAAGACCTTTTTTTTTTCAATTATTTAAAAAAAGTAAACACATGCATTTTAGCGACTTAAAGCTTAAAGGGTCTGCCAGGACAAGGGTGGCATTTAAATACCCTTCGTGCTAGTCAAAAAGTTAATAATGAAAATTATATTCACATGGAATTCCTCTTGAAAAATCAGGAATTATGTTTCAGCAACAAAAAAGATCATATACTGTATAATGTTAGAAATTAGGAGAATTTTTCATTCTGACTTTTGAGTTTAATGCAATCCTTGTGGTCGACTCCACTGCCGAATTTAACATCTGTGAATGTAAAACCACCACACCGGTAATCTGGGAACCATCTACTTGCAAGTGTTGGTGTTGTTGATCCCCCCCCCCCATTTCTTTTTGCTCAATCTTTGCAGCGAGTGCATAAAATAAAAATATGAGGGCATGCTGAAACGTAATGCCTCCATTTTTCTTTCTAAGAAAGGAACTTATGTGGTGATGTGAACTAAATTGTACTCATTCAGTTAGATCTTTCCACACATTTGTATGAAGTTTCATAGTTCACTCAGTAGAGCTCTCTGAATTAGAGGCATGAAAATGATGCATTGTAAGGAGACGATTTCACTGTGGCATTAACAGTATGCAGTGATTGAATTCTTGACTCTACATAACTTTCCGCTGATAGAGACATTCATCAGTGACCATCTTCACCATGATGACAACCAGCATCATTATGATCACCACCATTGCCACAGCCACATGCGGTAGTGTACTTGGTTGGGGCACTATGCGACAAGCCAGAGGGTCACAGGTTCAAGTCCCAATGAGGTCATTGGATTTTTTCAATTGACCTAATCCTTCCAGCTGCACTATGGCTCTGGGGTCGACTCAGCATCTAACAGAAATGAGTACCAGGAATATTCTTGGGGGTAAAGTTCGGCCGGTGCATAGGGCTGACAACCTTGCCGCCATCTATGAGCCGATTGTCTAGAGCCTGTTACAGGGATACCTTTCTTCTTCTTCTTCTTCTTCTTCTTCTTCTTCTTCTTCTTCTTCTTCTTCTTCTTCTTTTTTACTTTTACCATTGCCACAGTCATCATTGTCAACACTATCTCCACAACCATCATGACCATTACTGTCAACACAACCATCACACCATCACCGTTGCTGTCATCGCCACCACCATCTCCACAACCATCATCACAGTGTCATGACCACCATAATTACAACCATTGTGACCATCACCACCACCACAATTGTCATCACTTTCAATTTTGGCAGATGATGAAGTCAAGACAGTGGTGAATTTGTGATTATTTCAACAGGATGCAGAATTGTGTGATGATGGACCTGTGAAATTACCTGAATGTTGGTGGAAGTGTATGGTTTGCAGAGGTGATTCTGTTGAGGAGAAATAGTTAAAATTGTAGAATAATTTTCAAGAAAAGTACCTGTTGTTTGTTTTGGTGAAGTATCTATCCTTGTAACAGAAAAAAAATGACCTACTGCTTTTCAGCATGTCCTTGTACACAGATGAATAGATGCATTTGTCTGTCCATGTTTGATTTCCAGATTACCAGATGTAAGTTCACAATTTTTTGTCACAGGGTCTGCATTCTCAGCTTCATGTGGTTGTTTTTCAGATCTGTCACATCTGAATTACTGTGTGTATTATATTTTGCTCCAATAGACCTGCCATTGTTATTTCTCATTCTTGATCCTCATTTTGTTTGAATTAATTCCAGGAACTTCATGTGTTCACGAAGTGCACCAACTCAGGCCAGCGTCACAAATGAAACCACTGGTTGGTTGTGTTGTAATTTTGTTGTTAATATTGTGCTAGATGGTGCTGATCACATGGCTGAGAATGATATTTTAGTTACCTGTATGTATTATTTTTCCCCTTTCTTTTTGCAAAATTGCCGGTCATTTAAGAGGCATGTTGACTTATAATTATGTCGTTGTGTATATTCTTGAGTAGGAGCTTCCTCTCCTAACATTACTCAAAAACAAAACCCTGCACTTGGTAGCTTGAAGGGTGCATGTGACATTTCTGATCATGGCTCAGTTTTTGTGTGAATCTGATGCAAGTTCTGTATGTGCTGTTCAGACCTCCAGCATTTAATCTAGTGAGCGATACATTCTGTCTCAAAGACCTTCCCTAATCCATCAGAAATTGCATATAGAGAAACATGTTAAGCATGGAAATTTATTAATAGAAGTTAGGGCACCTCAGCTTCCCATAAAAATATTAAAGGCATTTTTATGAATGCAGTTGCTTATTGTATAGACCAGTGTGTATCATTTACATGCATATACGTGGTGTGTTCAGAAAGTATCGAACCTTCTTTTTTCCCACGTAAACCAATGAAGTGCGGGAGGCTCCCTTTGGTGGAGATGTGGAGGGGACATTCATGCACAGTCGTGAATTTTTTCCCGCTCGCAGAAAGTGTCAGTCGCTGGTAGTCGGCCTCTGAGTGAGGACATGTAGTGAGCCCTCATCGGATTCCGGTAAGGTGTAAAATGACGGAACAACATGAGCAGTGATATTGCATCAAATTTTGCCAGAAGCTTGGCGATACCCAAGTGGAAACCATTTGCAAGACTCAACAGGCTTTCGGGGACGATGTCATGAGCAACTCATGGATAAAGGAGTGGTACAGCTGCTTCAAAGATGCCCACACATCAGTGGACAGGGAACTGCATTCAGGCAGACCCTCAACAAGCCGAAATGAGAATGTCATTGAGCAAGTGCAGACTTTGGTCATGGAGGACCGTCGTATCACAGTCTGAGAACTTGCGAACGAGATAGGGGTAAGCACTGGATCAGTACATTCAATTTTGACCAAGGATTTGGGCATGAGGAAAGTGTCCTCGAAATTCGTACCAAAACTGCTAACAATGGAGCAGAAGCAATGCTGTCTGGAAATCGCACAGGACATGCTGGACAATGCAAACAGTAACCCCAACTTTCTGAACACTGTGATCACAGGCGATGAGTCGTGGGTTTATGGATACGACCTGGAAACCAAGATGCAGTTGTCACAGTGGAAACATCCGACATCCCCGAGGCCAAAAAAAGCATGGCAGGTCCGCAGGAATGTCAAGGTCATGTTGGCCATTTTCTTTGACTCCTGTGGGGTTGTACATCATGAGTACGCACCACAAGGCCAAACCATCACAAAGGAATACTACCAGGAGGTCATTCGTCACCTTTGTGATGCTGTGCGGTGCAAACGGCCAGATCTGTGGCAGCAAAAACTTGGCAGCTCCATCATGATAACGTACCCGCCCATTCTGCGCATCTGATTCAGACTTTCATTGCCAAACACAACATCCCTGTGGTTCGTCGGGCTCCCTACTCCCCTGACATGGCTCCATGTGACTTTTGGCTATTTCCCAAGCTGAAAATTCTGCTGAAAGGAAGAGTCAAGAGAAGACATCATGCGGAATGCGACGGCCCAGCTGATCACCATTCCGAAAGACGCGTTCCAGAAGTGTTTCCAACAATGGCGGAAGCACTGGGGGAAGTGTGTGCATTACCAAGGAGACTGCTTTGAAGGGGATTAGGGTTTTGTACCTGCAAATCAATAAATGTATTTCTGCCGATCAAAGGTTCAATACTTTTTGAACACACCACGTATGTGTCCAACTCCCCATTGGAGTTCTCCTAATTTTACAAGAGGCCAGGACCTTTGATTGTGTGCCTTGTCCATAAAATTTGCACCTCTCAGAAATGTTTTTATTAAAATGAAAGTAAATAAGGTAACCAAAAGTGTAAGGCAGGTATGATTTAATGAAAACCTGTCCAGTGGTTGATTACTATTGCCATATTTGGCTGTTATCTAAGCATTGATACATCCAACCATTTGAGTTATCTAGAGGTGATGTCCTACTCATAGGAATAAATAGCCTGCTGGTGAAACCAATTGCACAGAGACTCTGGAACTTCAGTATCTGACTAGTGCAGGCCTTGAAATTCCCTTTTATTATCAAAACTGAAATGCTACTCATAACTCCAGACATGACATCAAACGGAAAATAGACTGGTAAGCTTCTAACAGAATGAACACCCATGTAATTCAGAATGACAGCCAAATAAAATGCTCATTCCACCAGCTGCTCCATATTCATTAATCTTCATATCATCAACAAACTGTCACTAAATAACAAACTTAAGATAAACTTAAAAATAAAACATTGGTAAATATTTTTTATGTTATAACTCAGAAGAATTAATGTATGTAAAGGTACATGCCTGAAGCATTGTAATTTATATTGATTGTTAACATGCAGAGATGATTAAAATTAAACTGTCCATTAAGCCAGTTTTGTCATTGTGCCTTATCCACAGCTCAGGACTCCATCTGCACTCCAGCTACAGCTTTGGCAAATGCCCTGCATTGAAGATTTCCCAGTCTGTAGGTCATAAACTTGTTCCCCCAAAGTGTTAAAGTCAAAATATATATTTCACTTTCAAAGCCTATACATGATAGCTTTAGACATTTATGAGGCGTTGTAATTTTTTACTTTTTTTTATGAATTGTCAAGTGTGTCTGAAGTAACAGAAGTTATTAAACCAAGTCTCTGAGATACATGGAATAAGCGAAGGACCTGAATAAGCCCCTCATGAAGGACATCAACAGCTCCATAAGTATCCTTGAAAGTCAACAATTTTAACAGATATAGGTGTTTCAGTGCCATAGAGGTCATTGAAGAATATCTTGCTGTATCTCCACTGTGGATGCAGACTGTTCTATTCCAAATTTACCAGTCCTGGAACAGTATTATTATTAAACACAGGATTGATTCAATAAATGATTTCTTATATACAATAATTCATATAGTATAATTGTAATAGGCATGGTAGTTTTATGCAGATCTGTAAGACTGCATGAGCCTGGACCACTTGCAAGTTCAGATCTCACTCAGGACCAGTATGTGTTTGTTTTGTGTCCTATTACAGTAGAGGCCTTGAGGTCCAAAGATTGTGCACCTTAATGAAAGTTTAGAAAATTTGTATAATAGAAAAGACTCAAAGGATGTGAAGTCAAGATGATCACTAAAGTATTAATTGTATGTCATGCTGTATTTTCTCTATTGGAAACAGTGAAATGTGTGCTGTACCTGTGCCATGCTCATTCAAATTACAACTGATGCCATGAAATGTCACATGGTCTCTCCACCAGGTGTGCATGTTGAGATCTGTAACATTATAGCTGTGTGCTGCTGTGCTCTGCCACCCTGCTCCATGTGAGATAGGTGTTGTACTGTAGTTTGAAATAATATGTTGTGTATAGGAACTTTGTGGCTTCGCGTCGGCCACCTATGCCTCCTGCCAGACCGCTGGCTTCTGCTGCCATCCCTCAGAATCATCTCCAGCATGTTGCACGTGAGTTATGCCAATGTCTGTGTATGTATTGTGTGTCGTATTAGACATCGCATTAAGAGGACCATAAGTGTAAGTGGTTGTAGGTAAGCAGATATTTTCCATCACTTGGAGAGTCTGAAATTTGTGATAGTTGAATATGTGTTTATGTATTCAGAATTGAGTCTGATATTTCTATCATGTAATGGACACAAAAGCTTTTTAACACTTTGCGGACCGCGCACCCTTTAAAAGGTTTTTTGCTTTTAAACATGGCGAACCGTTCGCGTGTTAACAGGTTTTTAGAACACGATAAGTTGCAACACACTATACATTGCTCTGGCACCACCTACATTGCATGCAACTGCCTGCAGATGCGTGATAAAACTCTGGAATGTTTAGTTAGCAGTCAGTAACTTGACCTCGCTGTTTACTTAACCGACTATAAAGGAAAATGCTTTGCCTTCAAGCTGTGTGTATCATCCAGTAGCTAGTGGGGAGAATGGATCAAGGACAGATTCTCCTCCGATGACCTAGCTGACCTGCCTTGTGAGACACGTAGTAATGGACTGTCATTCAGACAGCGACAGTGACGGGGGGGGGGGAACAAAGAATTGTGGCCACAGACAGTAAAAGTGACATTAGGTCCGATGATAATGCGGGTAATAACATTGTCTGGACAGCAAAAGATCTAAAAAAATCTAAACCCTGATTCAAAATTGAAATACAAAGCATTTCTGATGAATGTGGCAAAGGCCTGGGCTACAGTCCAGATGGTGGCGGCAGAACCAGGGTCACACAAAGACTTAGTACGACCGGGCCCATCAACTCCCACCCCACGAAGTCCTCATGTGGACCCCCCAGGGCGACTCGTGAGTGATATGCGGAAAAATACCCTCATGAAAATTGTGAAGAGTGAACATTCCAAGGGGAAGAATACTTCTAGGCAATGCCGTGTTTGCACAGTTCACAAAAAAAAAAGGAATATGTCTACATTTGCAAGTTCTGTGTAATGCCACTTCACAAAGGGGAAAGTTTCCAGAATTATCACACCCTCAAGCACTTCTAGGAGCATTGGTAAGTGTTTTCCAAAAATTTTAATTCAAAAAATTAAATAGGAGATTTTATATTAATTTTTAAAGTGAACAGTGCACAAGTTAGGGTAGTATGTTTAAAAATGCCGGTCCCCAGGGTGATTTAAATCACCAGTCCGCGAAGTGTTAAGTCTCAAATTTCTTTAGATGCAAGCTGGGGCTGTTGTGATCAGCAGACAATCAAAACTGTAAATAGTTTTATCCATGTCTGAAACTGGTCATGTTTGCTTCTGCTGTGTTTATTTTATTTTATGTAGTGCATATTGATATTTTATTTTGTAATCACAAAAGGTGTCTTTGTCATGAACTTTATGTATTAAGTGAAAGCAGTTTTTAAACATTCTCTCCTCCGATATATCTGTCATGGAACGTGACCTGTGAAGTTTTGATTGTGATATTTTTCTTCAAACACCTACATCAGGAACAACTTTTTTATTCATGCCTGATGCCAGTACTCCATACCTACATATATATGCTGCTCACTGCTCTGCTACCATAGTGGTTGTACTTGTGTGGGTACACTGCCCCATCTTAAAAATATCTTCACAGCTGCTCATTGTTGAGGGATACTGAATCTATATGAATTGCATCATGTTCTACAAGTCGTAAAGCTTCATGCCAACCATTGTTCTGCCTACAAATTGCTGTATAGAGTCATAGAATGATTTTTTCATTTAGTAGTCTTTATGATTGTCAGGCAATGAACATGGCTGCTTCATTTAGTTTTAATAGTTTCAGACCACCTAATAAGGGAAAGAATACATTGATGTTTATACTACTCTTAATTTCTGTGCAAAGTTATTTAATTCTGTTGGGTAATTTGCAGAATATGCAAGATTTTGAATATGTGAACAAGGCCCTACACAGCAGTTTAAATGTCATTTAAGAGGACAATGCAGTGGTGATTTAGTAAACGGCTTGAGGGATTGGGTTCTTTGTTTGAGGTACATAGATTATGGATGTTGAGATCTTGTTTAAATTGCTTTGACACTTTTTGTCCTTCTGCAAAAGGCAGACTGCATGACTTCAGAATTGTACTTAAGGTGAAAAAGGTACAGTTGTCCCTGTGCTTAACTAATTAAGCACTACGCGATGAAGGCGTATGGGGGAATGGATGGATAGATCCACATTTTCTTGACCTCATCACTAGTTGGAGGTCGGTTCAGAATTGTACTTAAATTGCTAGAAGTATAAGACTACCTGAGGAAAGTCAAAACATCATACTTCTTAGGTGGCCTTTCACTGTCCCACAAGTGGAGCTTTTAATTAGCACAGAGTGTACATTAATTTCTGAAATGACAGTCAGCATTACTACATGCATCAGTATATCTGGACAGTTTTTGTACTTCCATTTTAAGAATTCAGTATTTATAGACCATTAAAGGTGAATGTTTAATTACAGTTACATATTGTTGCTATTAGAGTTTCTGTTCAAAAATATGTCCATTGACAAGAAGAATGATGGCTCTAGAAAACCAGAGGAACAGGAATTGAATACTGTGAAACTGGCTACAAAATTTTAGAATTTGAATGTAATTGTTTTGTGAACTGAACACTGTCATGTTACAAAGCAGGTAGAATTATTATGTTATATAAACTGGAAGGACTGTAGTTCATGGATATAGTACCAAGATAGCATACATGAACCAATACATGCTACAGTCATAGCAAATCAGTAGATGTGATGTTTCACAGCATACTTCTGTATTTCTGTGCTCGTTGTAATCACTGAATTATCTGTGCTCATATGACATACTGATACTGTGGTGGCCTTGCTGAAATCAACTATGCCTTTCAGGGTAGTCAGTTTACTTCCTGTACCATCCACAATACTTCCGTAATCATCATCTTGTGTGGGATGCGATCCTCGCAGCAGTGACTGTGAAGATTACTGTCTTTTGGATGTGACACTATGTAATTTGACAAATCCTCATCTATTCTGTCTTTTTGATTGGCTTCATTTGTGTGCTGGATGGTCACATCATCATCTCCATATTTTTATATCATCCACAGACTTGACTTTGTCACATATGTTGGCATTTAATGTAACAATTCATCTTCTTGCTTTATATGCAGGTGGTGGACATAGTAATGGAAATACTAAGAAGTTTAGGAACAGAATTTGTGTTGGCTACATTGAAGGAACTTAAGTTGGCAACAAAGAATGTTAATCTTCTGATTGTTTACACTCTGTAGTGCTCATGTAAGTGCATTAGTGATTGTGTTGAATGACAGTCCTCGTGAAAGGGAGATATAGCTGATTTTGAAAGAGAACAGATCATTGGTGCCTGTTTAGCTGGAGCATCTGTGACGCTGCTACATTATTAGGTGTATCGAGAGCAGCAGTTTCTAAGATTATGTTGCCATGCATGAATCATGGGAAGACATCATCAGCAAAGACGAACAGTGAACAAAAATCATCGTTGATAGAAAGAGATAATCATACATTGAGAAGGATTATTTTAAAAAATTACAGAACTACTGCAGCACAGGTGACAGCAGAGCTGAATATTCATCTTGAAGATCCTGTTTCCGCAAAAACCGTGGCATGAGCTTCACAAATCCAACATCCATGTTAGGGTAAAAGGTAAAGTCCCTGTGCTTAAGTAATTAAGCACTATGCCATGAAGGCATATGGGAGGAGTGGATTGATAGATTCACATTTTCTTTACCTTGGCATTAGTTGGAGGTGAGTGGTCAGCTTCATGCCCCCTGCAGCTTAACCCCTGGGGAAAGAGCCCATGGTACCCATTGGATAGGAGGTTGGGTAGACCCCGGAACCAGTCTGGATGACGTGGGGGAGAGAAAATTCTTGCCCCTGCCGCGATTCAAACTCCGACCTATCAGTTGTCCAGCCCATAGCCAGTTGCTATACCGGCTGTGCAGTCAGGATTGCAATTGCTAAACCACTAATTACTGAAACTGATGCTCGAATGTGTAAACGATGGTGTCATGACTGTACAAACTGGATGTGCATGTGGTATGGTCAGATGAGTCATCCTTCACAGTTTCCTACATCAGGAAGTGTTTACGTTTGGAGAACACCCAAGGAAACCTACAATCCGGAATGCCTGGTTCCAACATTGAAACATGGGAGAGGTTCTGTGATGGCTTGAGCAGCAATATTGTGGGTGCCATTGTTACGCTTCATGGCAAAATTACTGCAAGGGAGTACATGGGTAGGTTGGGTTATCAGGTGCATCCCATGAGCCAGACTTTATTTCTGAACAATGATGCAGTTTTCCAAAATGACAGTGCCCCCATTCACCCAGCTGGAACTGTTCAGTCGTGGTTTGACGAGCATGAAGGTGAACTTCAACAACTTCCCTGGCGAACACATTCACCAGATTTGAATATCAGTGAACCATTTGGTCAGTTTTGGAGACTAGGGTGAAGAACAGATTCCCATCTCCAATATCTCTAAAGCAACTTGAAGGTGTCCTTCAAGAAGAATGGTATACAATTCCCCTACAGACTATTCAAAAAACTTGTATGAGTCCATTCGAAGAAGGACTGCGGCTGTATTGAAGGCAAAAGGTGGCCCCACACCATATTAATAAAGAAATGTGTAACATATCTGTATTATTTCCCTTATTTGGTCCAACCCTTATATTTGTTACTTATTAAAGCTCTTAAATTTATTAAAGTCCTGTCTTCCCAGTAGGGACATTTCTTATCTCTCTGCTGCTGTCTCATGGTTTTGGTGCCAGCTGTATACTTATGTGTACTATGTTGAAATCAGCGATAAAGGTTGAATGGAATCTTCTCACTGTCCCATATACTTTCAATCCTTCCTCCCCTCTCTTTCACACACACATGGAGTCACGCAGATTTAAACTGGGTGGCTCCTTCTTCTGAAGAAACAATTAGTCACATGGAGACAGGAATAAATAATTTCAGGTTTGCAGGAAGCTTTGCACATCATGATCTTGATAGAATTCTGCACTGTTGTGAAGGCAGATGATGCTTCTTTTCAGAAGTTCTAGTTTCTGACATGGCAGGTCACGCCTTATCATTGGCTCTATAGAGGAATCATGGATTTAATATGAAATAAGTGCACTCATGTATGTATGTATGTTAACACAGACATAGCAGGTGGGAACTACAGCGACTTCGTACAGTATAAAAATATAGGTTATAGGGAATGCACATCCAATATCCTTGTGAGTCATATTACATTATAACTGTATTAGATAAAATGAAAGTATGGTTAAATGTAAGAGTATAACCAGTGTTGGAGTCAGTCTGAATAAAAGCGATGAAACAGACTTGAGTATCTGTAACTGTCAACAGCATTCAGCTTTATTATCATTCCCAAACATAATATCAAAAGACAGACCAAAACTGGAACCGAACTTGCCAGTGAAGCATTTGCTCTGTTTTAGATATCTTAGCATGGCCGTTTTGGCTGTACATATTAAAATACTTGCTTTGAGACCTCGGTTCAGAACTGAATGCTCTCCTAGAGTTATCGATGCACACTTCAGATTCTCGTGTCAGACTGTCTTGGTTGGAGGGGGTGGAGCGATAATAGCTAACGCAGCGGTATGGGAAGTGGGATGTGAGTGTGTGTCACTGCCAGCTGACTCATTAGTGATACTCTAGATTCAGGAGGTATGGCTCTTCTTCTGCTGGAATTGCTGTACATTTAAGTGCTATGTATATGTAAGCACTGTACACACATGTACCACATCAGTGGCATTTGTTGGCATACAACTGAAAGGTCATCACTTGTGTCTTCTGACCCGTCATTCTTGGTACATGCACACCATGAAACAGTTTCATGGCATAAGCACTGATTCCTAAGACTTTCTTCATAAGTTTGAGACACTTCTGTGTCCTCCCATCAACACATGAAACTTGATCACTGTCCTCACTTTCATATGCTTGAAACTTGTGCTTGGTATTGATTTGTAGCTCAGCACCATGTAAGCACCTGCATCCATCATGCTCTCTACCTACTGTATACAGTGTATACTAATATCACACCTAAAGGATGGGAGTTCATCCATGCAAACCATTATGTGCTGTATCGCCACATGGAAAACTTACAGATTATCTATTGTAGTTCATGTATATTGGAAACATTTTCCACCTTGTTATTTGTGATATTAAATAGGTATATACTGTGCAGTAACAGCTAATTTTGTGTGTATGCAATTACTAATCTGCATGGTGTGAAGCATGTTATGGTGTGTTGCAGTGGGTTCAACTGCTGGGCAGAATTTGTCTGCGTCCCACCAGGCTCACTCACGACAAACACCTTCACCCCTTGCCCATGTACCAGGTAACTTATTTTGACTTCAAGTTTCCAACCAAGCTGAAGAACTAGTTCGTAGATAAGTAGATCATTATTATTAAATAACGTACCAGTCTGTCAAGTCTTCATAATATACTACAGACTTGTCAGTGTTAACCAAAGTACTAACATGGACTATGGACTCAGTCCACACCCAGGCGCTGCAGATAATGTATATTTTGATACCCATATTAGGAACTGTATATGCATATGCAGTCTCTCATAGTATTATAATCATAATATATGTGTGTCAAATATGTGGATTCATATTTATTTTTTTCTGCCTCTTTAAATCCTCTGGCTCAGGCATCTAGGTATTAGTTATTTAAACAGCTAAACAGCACTAGTGCATAAGTCTCGTAAGAAATTTCTGTTCAATTTAATTTAATTTTCCCATTCAGAAATGGATTCTTTCACCTCAATGGCAGATGTTTGGTTGGAAAGATTGTAGTTGAACACATATGCCACTGACAGACAATATACCTAGTTGAATCAAGTAATCTAATATAGCAAGTGCCCACTTTCACCATCATCTGAAATTGTGTTCACTGTACCAAGTGTTTCTCCTTTTTGGAAAACCTCAGTATTGCAAGTTTGCAGTTATTACTGAATGCCCTTATTCCTAGAGCCAGATTTAGAGTCAATGCCCTTATTCCTAGAGCCAAATTTAGAGTCAAGTGACAATCTGAGTGTTGCATAGTAATTTGTGACAAAAAGAAAATTAGTATGTACTTCCATTCATTTGACATTTTTGCTTCAGTCTACTGAACAGAAGTACATACTAATTTTCTTTTTGTCACAAATTACTACGCAACACTCACATTGTCATCTGGCTCTAGGAATAAGGGCATTCAGTAATAACTGCAAACTTGCAATACTGAGGTTTTCCAAAAAGGAGAAACACTTGGTACAGTGAACACAATTTCAGATGATGGTGAAAGTGGGCACTTGCTATATTAGATTACTTGATTCAACTAGGTATATTGTCTGTCAGTGGCATATGTGTTCAACTACAATCTTTCCAACCAAACATCTGCCATTGAGGTGAAAGAATCCATCTGAATGGGAAAATTAAATTAAACTGGACAACAAAAATTCCTTATGAGACTTATGCACCAGTGCTGTTTAAATAACTAATACCTAGATGCCTGAGCCAGAGGATTTAAAGAGTCAGAAATAAAATCAAGTCCACATTTTTCACAGACATGTATGGAAGAACATCTGTCTTGTAAGATTTGAGGTTTTCATGGCGGTGAAGAAAGTTGTCTTCTGGGATGTGGCACTGTGTAGAAATTGTGTTAACCGACGTTTCGGAGGAACGTATTGCCTTCATCTTTAGAGTAGAAGACAAGAAGAAATCCGCGAGCGAACCAGCAGAGCAGGTGCAACAGACTGAATCCAGTCGAGTAAACACAGCTGTATAAGAGAAGGAGAGAAGGAGTGTGGCTATATAAGGCAATAGTAGAGAAAGGGAGGGGAAGGGTCTGGTGGAATAGCCAACAGGTAGTGGGCCAGAGCTGGTATAGAGTATGTGGTAGGGGGAGAGAAGGGAAGGAATGGAGGGCATTAATGCCATCTTCTCTTCTCATTCTTTGTGTCTTCTACCCTGAAGATGGAAGCGATACATTCCTCTGAAACGTCGGTTAACACAATTTCTACATGGCGCCACATCCCAGAATACGGCTTTCTTCAACATCTGTCTTGTTTACCAGTGGAGATATTGAAATTACCGTAAATTATATGTAAATTATATCTGTGTGTCTTGTTTAGCATTTTATTTGAGGTAAAATTCAAGCTCATGAAACTAAAATCAGCTGTGAATTGTGTTATATTAAGGTTGTGGTATGACAACAAGTGGAGTACAGTCACGTCCAGTTGAGCCACTCTTCATAAGTGTTCCCCCTCGCCCACAGCGACTTCTACATTCTGAAGCTTACATAAAGTAAGTAGAAGACTGGAATAGTGTGGTATGTGATTAGAATACTTATCTGTTGGTGGAAATTATGTGAATTTTATATGAAGTAAATTTTCACATGGCACTTGAACCTAGATGAAGTATAATGATTATTGAATGAGTAAAATGGTGTATACTTTTTATTTGTCAGAGAAAAAAAATACAATGTAGAGTTCTGTATTCTGGAATATAATGCAGTGTAGTCCATTGAAAGTCAACCAGCGTTTCATAGGAACATGTTACTTCCATCTTCAGGATCGAAGAAGTAAGAAACCACCATGAAGCAGGTAGCAAGGCTCTGTTTGCTACCTGCTTCACATTTATTTCTTGCTCGGCTTATTCTTTGGCCCTGAAGATGGAGGTGACATGTTCTTCCAAAACGTCAGTTGACTTTCAGTTGTCTGCATTCTAGACTATATTCCAGAAGATAGAACTGTTCATAACCACCAATGTGAGAACTTCAGATCCTATAAAAATTGTAGTCATATTATTCCAAGCGTTGATGGTAGTCTTGCTTGTGTTTCCTAGAGTCACAAGTTTATGGGAAATTGTTTTGTATGTGAATCAAACTCACTGAGGAGTTGAAGTTTCATCCTCATTTCCTGAATGCATTGCATATATATCTGCCAGAAATTGGAAGTCACATTTCCAATTGTCAGTCCATAACATCATTATCTGAAATTGTCTTTTTCAGATCTTATGTGATTTATCAAGGAGTAGTGGATGTATGTATATGAATTTATGTAACAAAATAATGATATTTGCATTCAGGAAAATTTAAAATACAGTGGAACCTCGCTTAATGAGCATAATTCGTTCCAGAAGCGAAATTAATTAATGTAAAATACGCTAATGTGTTCCATGCCATAAAAAATATTCAAAAAATTTTATGTATAACGTTTATTCAAAGAAAATTATATATACATTGTTAAGGAGCGTGAATCATCTTTTCTTCTATGTGCAGTGAACCAACCAGGAATGCGAATTCGATTTGCAGAAAACAAANAAAAAAAAAAAAAAAAAATCGAAATAATTAGTTTATTATTTATGATACATATCTAATTCCGTTTTACTAGAAAGCTGTCTAGAGACATTTGTTTTTGCCGACGCTTCAAAATTTGGTGAAAATGGGACACAGCATTATCATAAAATAAATTTTGTAGCGCGCATAGCCACTGCCTTATTAGGGTGATGCTTCTCAATGTAGGATGCAACAGTTTCCCATGCTTTCAGCATTTCTCTTATTGCGCCAGAAGATTGTTGCTTTGCTGTTACCTCCTCCTCGTTCTCCTCCTCTGACAAACTCTCCTCCACAACTTCTTGCTGTGAAACACAGTGCAACTCCAAATCGTGCAAATTATTGATGTAGATCGATTGTATGTGCATGCTAGATCAGCCACACTCATACCTCGTTCTCGCTTTTCAATGATTTTACTTTTCATTTCTACGGTTATTTTTATTCTCTTATGGCTGTATTTTTGCGGCTCTTTCTTCGGGGGCATTTTTGCAAGGGTTATTAAACTTTGCAAAAAAAAATCACAAATAATATGTCTGAACACAAGTTTGGAAAAATGTGTGATCACAAGCGACACTAAGATGCTAGCGGAACGAGTGCTAAACACAGACTGATGTAGCAAGCGCACAATCCGGGACTTCCCCTCTCGTCACTCATTATGCGAAACGTCGCTCGTTAAGAGAGTCATTTTTTTACAATTTGTTTTGCTCATTATGCGAATTACTCGTTATGAGAGGTACTCGTTAAGCGAGGTTCCACTGTATGTAGTTCATGACACTGTTGTTTCCGTGGACTACTTTCATCTACCATATTAACACAGGTTTGAGGAAATTAAAAACTTCTGTCATACCACTTAAGTAGATGTGCTTTGTATGTTTTAGGTATATTGAAGGCCTGCAAGCTGACAGCAAGCACATATCACACTGGGACAAGCATCTGAAAGCGACACCAGACAACACAGCTATCCCTGACCCATCTCGTTTGCCCGCACACTGGCTTGGAAATGGTGTTGGGAATCATGGAAATATTGTCAATGCCTTGTGGACATTGCGTGACTTCATGATGAGAGATGCACTTGGCATAAACAAAGTTATTTAGAAACCTACATGTATCTGTTATTGTTTTTACTACAAATGACATTACACTATTTGTGGGTGCTGACTGTTGGACTAAAAAGCCAGTGTGTGTATTAGCATCAATCCCTATTGCAACTTGGCATCCTTCTCTAGAGATCAGAGGAATTTCATACCACATCATCAGTTTTAGTGCTGCGAAGTATTGTGTGAATGTAACGTTAAACTATTCATACTTAATTTTTTACATGTGACAGGTATTAGCAGACTAGAGTATTAAAATTCCTCTGAATATAAATATTAGTAAACTTTCTTGGCCTACACAGCCAAGTGATGGCCTTTTAAATTCCAGATGTGGCAGACCATACATGCCATAAGTTTGTCCTGTTTTATAATGATATTATTACAAATTTATTATATTTGCTTCAACAGAAATTCTATCACCATGTGTGTCTAAAATGCTTCTAAAAGATTCTAAGATTGTTGAACATTTATTTTTAACCAATTTGACCACTTCTGAGGGGAGAGGGTTTTCTTACTAACAGTCTTGTGATAGGCTGCAGAAACAAAAAAGTCCTGAAATGATTATACTTTGCTTCAAATGGCCATTCCTTCTTTATTGGTCCACAGAACTGTTTAAAAACAGTTAAAGAGCTCCAATGCTTATGTCATTAGCCCTCTCATAAATGTCACACTCTTCTAGTCTGATTATTGTTTCAAGGTTTTCATATTAAAAAAGTATAAGTACAGGTACTCCTTCATTGGTGCAACAGTTTTGTTCCAAAAATAAAATCACATGGGATGAAATCATACATGTGTAAGACATAATTTACCCTCCTTTCCTTCTCTAACTCCGCAAGTCACACAATAATCTGTTCCACTTCTCTTGCTCAACTAGCAGGCAGTTCACACTAAAATGGGTGGTTTGAATTTAAATCAGTGTAAATTAGTTTAGTGCATTAAAATGAAATTGTATTTATTGACCTTTCATATAACAAGGAATATTTATATAAAATGAAGTGTTGCCATTGCTTATAGTGGTGTGATCTGTTTCTTACAGTATAATATCAGTTTCAGAAACAACCTGAAACTTGACCAGCCCACACTTCACTTTGAATGTTTAAGTTTTGTTCTCCTATCTTTGCTTTGCATGGAATACATGGGGCACTGTACTTCTTTTCCGTCTGTTGCCCAGTGTTCATTATTTTGTACTTCAGGTCAAACAGCCTGATGTGTCCGGAGGAAGACAGTTTTCCATATATGCAGTGAAATTCTAGTTTAAGGTTTTCCATGGTGCAAGATTTGTATACCTTAACCCGTTGCCGTGGTTTGACGTGTATGTTTCGTCAGGTATTTAAATCGTCTGGGGGGGTTCGACGTGTATGTTTCGTCCAGCTGCACACGTATGTTAAAACTCCCATAATAATTGATGGTTTTGCTGTAGATTGTTAGATTTTTCACTGGCCTGTTGTCAGGAGGACTGTATTTAATGACACACGCGTTTAAGAGCGCTAAGCCGTCGTTACATATGCCTGTCTTGCAGCAACGTTCCTGTGGCTATTGCGAGCGGTTTCTGTTATGAATGACGTGTTTTCTTTGCTCTGAAGCTATAAACAGCAGAGACGTGATATGTGCTGGTGTTTATAATATCATATTGCCCTGAGCTGGCTACACTAACACACTCAATTGGAATTCTTAGAAGAAGGATGTACAAACTTTATTCTTGCAAAATCGATTGCTTTCGCACAGTACATAGCACCCATTTCTTAGAAAAACGCCACAATTTAAGGCAGAACACTGTGGTCACCCCCTGAGACGATACGGATGTGTGTGGGGGAGGGAAAAGAACTCATTCCTTCATGTATTATCGCTCCAGTTGACTCCATTTTATCGTACTGACCTTGGTGGTCGTTTCGAGGGATGACCATAAATATTTTTTTGANCTTGTATTCCCCCCACGGGGAAGAATGCAAGGCCTCACAGAAGATGTTTGGTTTACGGAAAAGAGAGCCAAATGAGAGATACGCAGTACTGGTGTGGTGAAGTGAGACAGCGCTGTGTATAGTAGAATGCTTCAATGCGTACCATACTCCGTTTACGAGATACAGGGCGCTCATATTATAAGGCAAGGTTATAAAACCATCTTTTAAAATCATTTTAGTGAAAGTTTCATGCTTCAAGGCGTACCATTCACTGCTCAAATTCTAAACAAACTGCTTCCATTGCCGAGATACCGGCTGCTCATATTATAAGGTAAGGTTATAAAACCACCTTTTTAGATCATTTTAGTGAAAGTTTCATGTTCCTATCTCATAGAATTTAAGAACAATGATGAATAAATCATTTTCGAGCAAAATTTAAATGGCCGGCTGAATATATTACCGCAGGAGAGGCGGCCGCGGAATTTAAATCACCGCGCGAAAGGGTTAAATCAAGGAAAATATTAGATTGGTATTATATCAGATTCAAACAGAAAGTGATACTTCTTCATTAATTACACATACTTGCTTTAATCTCACAAAATGAACAGTTATATGTTACATAAGTCTAAAATCAATAGAAAATACTGTATGATACATCTAACTGTTGTGAGCAAAAATGATCAATTCCTTGTCCTGCCTGGGCCAGTGGGCTGTCACAGGTAAACAACAAACACTGTTAGGGGAGAATATATTTGTACGAGTATATTGAATGTACATTATTTTAATGAGGCTTTGGCCAGGACCACAAAAATACACTTCTAGGAAATTGAAAGCACATAAGGAGGGAAAATCATAATGATCATAATAATAATGTCATTGTCAGTGGAGCTCCTTGTAATGGATGCCTTATTAAACTTAATACAATTGAGGAATTTGTATCATCATATAAAAAATAGGAATAATTAGTAGCAGTTTTAAAGTGTGTCAGTTGTGGGGAAGTGTAAAAATTATTCAGCTGGGTTGAAAGTGATGGTTATAAATTGTGCCAAAAGGAAATGAAAGGGAAGGAAATTATTCTGTAGCCATAGTAATTGTAAACTCAGCCTAGCATGTAAAATTAGACTCTGAAACATAGTATTAACATATTTTTTGCACTGGAAGTTTTAAACATAATTTTTGTAACTGGATTTTTTGGGTTGAAAAGTGCATAAATTACATGAGTAAATACGATAAGTAATGACTGAGATTAGAATAGTCTTTGGTAAAAGTTATGCTTTGAGAACAAGTGACACTATTCTGACATTGATGGGGATGTTAGGACAAAGGCAAGGAACTGCATAAGTTTTGCACATTGAACTCTTCTTCCTTCTCCCTCTCCTTTGCCTAGCATAATTCCTGTTTTGACAGGTCAAGTAGCATGGTTGGTTGAGGCACTATGCTACAAGGCAGAAGGTCACGGAATTGAATTCTAATGTGGTCATGAGTTTGTTTCCTGACAAAGTAACTGGATTTTTCCATCATCTACTTCTTCCAGCCGCACTGTGGCCCTGGGTTGACTCGGCCTCTAATTGAAATGAATACCAGGAATTTTCCTGGGAGGTAAAGGACGGCTGGCTGACAACCTCACCGCCATCTATGATCCAATTGTCTAGAAAATGTGGGAGCCTCAACCTCTCACACCCCTATGGGCCTTCATTGCCTGTTACAGGGACAGCTTTACCTTTACCTTACAGGTCAATGGATGAAGAGTCTCCACTTCTTTTTTGTCTTCCAGTACCTGGCTGAACAGTTCTATCCCATATGTCTCTTTCCTTTATATTTAATTTTAATGTTCCTCACAGTATCCTTGTTCTGTTTTATATATAAGCAATTTATTATATTGTTTTTCTTCTGAATTTATTAAGAAATTTTTAATGCTGACTCCACAAAAATTAAAAATGGGGGGACATGGTAGTGTAGTTGGTTGAGGCACTATGCTACAAGCTGGAAGGTTGCAGGATCGAATCCCGATGAGGTGGATTTTTTCAATTTACTTAATCCTTCCAGCCACACTATGGCCATGGGGTCGACTCAGCCTCTAACAGAAATAGTACCAGGAATATTCTTGGGGGTAAAGGGTGGCGGACGCGTAAGGCTGACACCCTTACCACCATCTGTGAGCCAATTGTCTAGAAAATGTGGGAACCTCAAGATCTCACAGCCCTATGGGCCTGAACGGCCTGTTACAGGGATAACTTTACTCAATTTTTAACTTCACAAAAATTTAATTTTGTTAAGAAATTTTTTATTCTCATGCCTCCAAATTTTCATTTTTAATTCTATGGTTATTTTTCCTACAATAACTATACACAATTTATATTCACTGCTTGTATTTGCTTTTGTTTCTGTTTTTAAGGCTCCCTGTTTGGCATTAAATTAAAATATACTTACAGATTGTTGTTTTGGGATCTCTGTGTTCTGTGATATTCCTTTCATAATTTC
Organism: Cryptotermes secundus; assembly: GCF_002891405.2. NCBI lineage: Eukaryota > Metazoa > Arthropoda > Insecta > Blattodea > Kalotermitidae > Cryptotermes > Cryptotermes secundus. Next base: position 483,324 of record NW_019741302.1, on the reverse strand, counting down.
ATAGAATTTGGACTATTTTGTATTCTTCCATTTATATATCTCCATCAGCTTTCCCTTTTGAATTAACATCATTTCCAAAATAGATTTGCACATATCTCTGCCATAAGTTCTTATTACTTGTGAACAGAAACTAGCCTTATGCTACATTAATGCTATATAAAGTACACGACAGAAAATGTTATAACTTTTTGTTATCCTATTTTGATATTTCTCGAAAACAAACGTCTTCATAACATCATTGGTACCGGTGTGTAATTTAACATTATTACATTTCCACTCTGCCATGAAATTCATGACTGTTGCTGGTTAGTCATAGCATAACCCAGAAAGAACATTGTTTTATCTGAATTGCTGTCAGGTTTGTTGATAGAAACCCTCAGTATCATCCTTTTTAGCAGCAAGGTACAGAGTGTTCAGTTGAGATGGAAACGTGCTGCTAGGTACAGTGCAGTAGTAGTTTACTGCATGACTGTAGCAGCAACAGTGCAGGGTTTTTCCATACAAGAGGACCTAACTCATACCAGCTCATACTTAAACAGAATTTCTTTACTGATTATTGTACATTCTACAAAAACTAGAAATTACATGTTTTCAAGCATGCTACAGAATATGTAAACAAATTCTGGAACATGCAAACTAAAACAGTTGCACATGGTGTTTCATTCTGAAGAGTTTTGGTGGTACAGTAGTTTATCTTGTGCACAGTCCCATGGAGATAAAAATCATAGGCTCCAGGAGGCTAGAGTCCTTTACTGATTATTCTGTTCTCAAACGCCTCAAGTACAGTGACCAGGGATTTGTTGGTAGTAGGGGCTAAAACATTGTCATGCTGCAATTAATCTATAATGTTTCTCTATGGCTTTTTTCCCCCTTTAACGCTGAGCTAGTGGCTCCCAACCTTTTTGACTTGATGACCCCCTTTTGGGGGACTGGATTTTTATTGAAATAAATTTAGCCCTCTGCACTCATATTAATATTCATTTTTATTACTTTTTTTTATGGTATATTTATATGTTTTATCATGAATTTTTGTGCCAGCTCTGTCCCATCTGACCTCCTATACTCCCACTAAATCTAACTTATATTTTGATTATTTGACAACTGTCGTGAGAGAATCTGCCATTTCTGTGTACCAAATCTCATGTCCATTTTTTTTCACAAGAAGGGTGATAAAACCGACTGTAGTAATTATTGTGGAATATCGCTGCTATCAGCTTCATACAAGGCCACGCCATAGCTCAAGTGGTTAGTCGCTGGCTTTCCACCCCAACGGGCCGGGATCGATCCCAGGTCTGGTCAAATGGGATCTGTGATGGACAAAGTTGCACTGGGGCAGGTTTTCTCCAAGTACTTCAGTTTCCCTTGCCAATCTTCATTCCACCAATTGCTCCACAATCACCCTCACCTATCATCTGGGGCTGGTACAGTGGGCCAGAAGCGGCTGCAGAACAAGGGACTTAGTCCCACCTCACTAGCAATAAAAGAAAAAACTTCACACAAAATTTTATCCAATATCCTCCTCTCAAGGTCCAGTTCATATATGGATGAAATTATTGGGAATCATCAGTGTGGGTTTCAATGTAACAGATCAACTACAGATCAGATTTTTTTCATTCTTCAGATAATGAGACAGTACAACAGAGCTTTGTAGACTTCAAGAAAACCTATGATTCAGGTAAGATGGAAGTATTGTATAATATTCTCATAGAATTTGGAGTACCTGAGAAACTATTTAGGCTAATTAAAATGTGTTGGAACAAAACATATAGTAAAGTCTGTATAGGTAAATATTTATCTGATAGTTTTCCTATCCAGAGTGGTCTAAAACAAGGAGATGCTTTATTGCCATTGCTTTTCAACTTTGCTTTAGAATATGCCATTAGGAAGATCCAGGAAAACCAAATGGGTCTGAAATTAATGAGATATCAGCTGTTGGTCTGTACTGTGCAATAACAGATACCTTAAAGAAAAGCACAGGAACTTCAGTTGCTGTTAGTAAGCCATTTGGTCTAGAAGTAAACGTATAGAAAACTAAGTAGATGTTTTTCATTTCATGCATCCTGTTGTGTTATATACAGCCTCTTTATTAATGGTCACAACACAACAAATATCAAGGTCAATGCCCAGCTATGGCTCTGCTACATGTTTCGCTTATCAATAGCCATCATCGGGCAAATACCTGGTTAAACATATATACACCACTGAACTACAGTACTATTAAACTGTATACAATACTATTAATCATATAAAACACTTGATGTAAAAAATACAAATAATCAGATTATATAAAACAGAAGTTATATTGTAAAACAAGAATAAAATTGTAATTGATGTTTTATAACATCGAATCAGTCATTGGTTTTGTAATATCATACATTCCCATGGACAAATTGGAATCTTCTATATTTTTATTTTTGTATATAAGATTGTATAGGAGGCTCGTGATGTTAACATCTACATCACGAGCCTCCTACACAATTTTAGCACTAATAATTCAATATTCGAAAAATATTGTTATGTAAGAGTATTTAATAATCATTATAATTCTCTCTTGAATACCCAGGGTGAAATATAGTAAAATTAGCCTCAAATGACTAAACGTAAGTTTGCAAACAAGTTTTCTTAATACACGTACCCACACACACCCAGAGAATTGACTTCCCACCTTAAAAAAATTGCCCCCGTACATAAGGGTGAAAATGTGGTCTTGGATGAGAAGAAAGATTAGAGTGGATTGGAGTGGATAGAGTAGTGAGCGTAGTGAGCAGCAGTGGTGTCTTAGTTGGCCTTCTTACCGATTGGGCTCTGGCTTCCGCAACTGTCGTATAAGTATTGAATATTTATCCGTGATCCCAATGTTGGTGATAGACACTACCACTGTTAGTCACGTCTTCGAATATAGACATCGGTGACAATTACCCAAGGCGCATGGTGAAATTTGCCTATCGTTGCCTACGATGCGGTGAGCGCGGTGAGTATGCGGATCGTTGGTGGTCGCAGGCGGCCGGTGGTACATGTGGTAGGTTTGGTGGTGTTGCGTTTGAGTACTATGCTTTAAATGAGTCTGTTCTGTGTAAAACCATGAGTGAATACTATTACCTTGATGTGTCACTGTTAGTATATATAATATCAATTTGCCTGTCTGCTGTAATCTAGCATAAAAGAGTTGTGTAACATGAAATTTAACATTGGAAAGTTAAGGGATGTATTGCTTTTAGACAGTAGTTCCCTATTGCGATAACTGTATATTATTAATTTGTTTAGTTACCCTAGTCGAAGTTTGTTTTGTGTAATGCTTTTGTATTAGATTAGAACTTCGACATCGGATTTACTTTTCCTTGCGCATTATACCCGTGCTTCTAGGATTACAAGTGTGGTCGCCCTGTTTAGTTTATGTTCTATTTGGGGTTGACAGTAGACCTGAACAGAAAAAAGCCACTTTCGTCAGTTGGGGCTTACCCCGTATTTGGCCGAATTTGCTGTTAAGGTAGTTTAATTATGTCCCTGAAGCAAAGTTTGGAAACAAATATTTGGATCTAAATGGAAATACGTGGAAATGAAGTATGTTCAGTAACAAGAAATTTAGGTCATGTTAATTTTAGAAAGCCGTTAGGTATTGTATCATATGTGATTATAAAATTTAATTCTTGCGAGGTAATTCCTAGCATATTCATTGCACAGCAAAGTTACATAACCCACAGCAAAATATTTGGTGAGGTCAGTGGACAAACCCTCACATCAGTTCTGCCTCTGTGTGTTTGATTCCACAAGGCAGTCATAAGCCCATAAGCCAACAAATCACAAACAAAATGCTCCCAGTAGATGTACACATTCTTTGCTTCTCCACATGTTCACATTCACATGACATGGAAACCAGAAAAGGTAAAGTTGTCCCTGTGCTTAATTAATTCAGCACTTACACACTGCACCATAAAGATGTATGGGGGAGTGGTGATATAACTCCAGTATTATTGACCTCAGCACTAGATGGAAGTGAGTGGGTAGCTTCACACCCCACCTGCTTCACCCTCCTGGGAGAAGAGGCTCCAGAACCTGTCTGGATAATGTGGAGTAAAGAAGAATGTGTTGCCCCTGCCAATAATTGAATTCCAGCTGTCTAGCCCATAGCCTATCTCTTTACTGACTGAGCAAACTTTAATTGTCAGTTTCCTATGCAAGGCTTTAAAGGATTTGGGGGTATTCAAGTCTAACACCAATTTAATGCAGTTTCTCTTCAGGAAGCATATGTTGTTTTGATTAATTTTTCTCTTACCAATTAATGACTGTCAGAATTTATTTATGATGATGTGAATATTTTTTTCCTGCTGTGTGGAGTTCTGAATCATATGCAGGTATCTTCTACTTCTTTCTGAACTACTTTTCACATAGGCATCATACATGAAAGCTCATTGTTCCTGTGTGTAACACACGTGGCAATTTTATGTAGGAAGTAACACAGGTGAATCAAGATTTCTTATAGTACATGTCAAATACAGTAGTAGAAGCAACGTGAGGCATGGGTGAATGAGCACATAATGTATAAGCTTGCATCATGGTAGCTGTGCAGTTTCTTAGGGTGATATTGAAGGTAAATTGTAATGTATATAGGCTGTTGGTTTGTTGGCCACACCATAAGTCTGAATTTGTGCAAATTGATCTGATGCAAGTGGCATGTGGGCACTTGCGCCTAAATGGCCAAAGATTTGTAGCAGCCTGTCATTTAACCTCCCTGTATATGGCAAGGGGTAAAGTTATTTAAATGGTTTCTGGCTATGAAACAGTTTTACAGTACTTTGAACAGATATTCCATTTAATGAATTAAGATTTTATTTACAGCTGCTAAACTAAGAAAACTGTTCTAGGCTACCTTGACCCCTCTTCTAATCCCTTAGTAAATTCTTATTTTACTTGTAATTACTTGGTGTCACAAACAGTTACAATTTAACAGTTGCAGCTTGTTATTGCATTATAAAGATACACTCTCACTTGCATGTCCCTCTTTGCATATTATTTCATTTACATGCTTCACTGACTTCAGTGATGACTAAATAAAGATATAATTTTCACTGGAAGTACACACAAATCATTATTTACATAAACTATTCTTGTAATGACTAAACTTCATAAGAGTAGTAAGAAGTTGCCACAAAATTATTTTTTGCATTCAGGCATGAGCAGAGTTTTATTTTTGGATCCTGGGTAAACACTCGAAACTCAGTTAATTCCAACCATATGACCAAGACATATGGATTACCGCGGAGATGAAGAAGTCTGCACATTACCAGAGAACATGTAATAACTCCATCACTCATTGCCCTGATTTCATTATGTTTTTAGAAATTAATTTAGACAATTATAAATTATGTAAATTCATATTTATCTAACAAAAGAATAAAATAGTGGTTTATGGAGTGGTAACATATTCATCATAATGTCCTGCATCTCCATATTGTATTTTCCTTCTCTCTTTATGTTCTCTTTTGCTAGTAAAATTGTCTTTAAGTGATCAGTCACGAGTGTAGATAAATTTCAGACCTTCACAGCAGCTTGATGCTGATTTGAACCTCTTTTTGGGCGATAATGCTATGTAGAAGTTGCTTCAGAGGTCCTTACTGTGTCCATCTTGTGGGTGAAGTAACTACCCCATGGCCCTAGTTGAGTGAAAGCCAATATAAAGTGGAACAAAATGCTAGACCTTAGAAGGTGTCAGTGTCTTTCAGAAGAGGAGGGTGAGTTGCAGACACGAATAGGAAATTTAAGATTGCCACAATATTATGAAGCTTCTAGTCTTCTGGATCTGAGGTGATGTAATTTGGGAGATGAATAGTAATGCAAGAGTCTGCCAAATTTATGTTGCTTCAAAATGTTTGGTAACATCTACCAAACTCTATGGTGTCACATTTCAGGAGACTGTGATGTTGAGAAATACATAGGGCAGAGTTAGCTTCATAACATCTACCAAACTATACGGTGTCACATCCCAAGAGACTGTGATGTCGAAAAATAGGTATGACAGAATTAGCCTCAAAAGTTTGGGCTGGATCAAGTTTAAAGCAATGGTGCAGATGTATTGGGCACTGATAAAGAGGCTGTAGCTTGTGGGATTTCTCCATTTCTTTAGTTGGGTTGAACTAATAGGTGTATGCCAAAGCCATCTAAATCACTATGAAGACTTGTTGCTGTTGAGTCATTCAATTCTGAGAATCCATTGTGGCCTACAGGGCTGTGTTTGTTAAAGGGGCCATTAATTGCATATTGTTTAGCCTGAGGATGAGAGTTAATCTACAGTTTTGTGTTTCAGAGAGCTGGAGCAAGATACAGCAGAAATAAGTGCTGTATATTTCAAGAATCATGTTATGCACTCATTGACTGTGCTCTTTGGAGAGGTTAGCTCACAGATCATTTTAGAGGGGAAGGGAATTGTATCGATGATATTGTCTTGTGCCCGTGTACTTACCTTCCTTGTCTACAGTAATGGTAATCATTGAGTTGAACCTTTACTGGAAGATGGATGTGACTTCATGGCACCAACACTTGAGCCTGTGCATTTTTGGTCTGCCTTGATTGTGTCATTAAGCTTTCTCTAATCAATAAGACAAAGTTTTCTCTTACATCAGGTGCCAATTCCATATGGCAAAGGTTAATTCAGTACTTTTCTGCCCCAAATTATTGCTCCTTCCATTAATTCAGGCAGTGGTTGATTCTGGATTTGTTTAATGGCACTGCCTGAGCCATCTTCCAGCAATTCATAAACTGAATCTTTTTAAAATCACTGTATACAGTATATTAGGGGTGCTCAGTCTTTTATGGAAGGTCACATTAAAAGAGGGCTGGAGCATTCAAATACCCATACTGTAACCAACAAAAAACTGAACATTACAATAAAAATGGACTAAAATTGCCATGTTGATGTGAAACATGGGCCTGCCTTTGCTCTGCAAGAAAATTAACACTTGGTTCCATTACTGAAGTGCCAGTTCACATCACATCATAAGTTTGGAAACACATTTGTGATATAAGTTCATTAATTCCCAGAGATCTCATGTATCTGTAGAGCTAGTCTTAGGCATACAACATCTTGCATAATTTTCTAAGGTTTAAACAATTTATTTAACAATTACAGTATTTCCTCTTTCTCTTTAGGTTGGTGCAAGTATAAGTGTTGATATACTGAAGTATGACCAAATATCTCGGCGAGCCATCCTACGTTGCCCAAGTGCCTCGTATGTGAAGCTGCGAAGTTCTTTGACCTTGTGTGGGGAGTACAATAACGTTTGCTGTGCATACAGGGTTCATAATAGCTCTCCATGTCTGCTGTCATTACAAGGCACAAGCAGAACATACAGGCATCACTGAGTATTCTGTACCTATGTCAGATTTAGACACGTACTTGAGTATTTAAGACTTGTAATGTATGTTTTGATTTATTCCTGTGAAAGTGAAAAGTGCTGAAATTTGTGGACATCTTATAATATAAAAGATATTCACCATGCCATTAACAGTTCAGCAAGGTAAGGACACAGTAATTTTTGTTACTAAAGAAGACCACTCAACACCAAGCACAGTCAGTTTACCGAAAGATGAACCACCCCCTGGCCTCATTTTACCTGATGGTTCTATCAACTGGAGCTGTCCTTGTTTGGGAGGGATGGCCACAGGTCCTTGTGGTGTTGAATTTCGAGAAGCTTTTTCCTGCTTCCATTACAGTGAAGCTGAACCCAAAGGCAGTGATTGTTATGAGGCATTTAAAACAATGCAGGATTGTATGGCGCAGTATCCTACACTTTACAACAGAGATGGTGATGATGAAGATGAATTAGAAAATGCAATAGATACTAATACGGAAAAAGAGAAAAGCAAAGAAAATAGAGATGCAGCAGTAATAAATTCAGCATCATCACCATCTTAACGTGTCAGTAGTCTAGTTAACATGATGCCATTAGTAATAAAAGTTTGCTTTTATTTGATAGATGTATAGCATGACCAAAGCAATTGTAAGTGAACTCAAAGGAGTCAGAACAAAAGTAGCAAGTATTGTATACTGAATACTTTTTCATTGCTGTCAAAGAATAGGTTTTAGTATTTGTACTTAATATTATACAGTCCTTTATTAAAAGCATGAAGCTTTCCTTGTTGGTGTACAGTTCTTTAAAGTCTCCTATGAGAATTATTGCCCTTGTGTAAGTTGTGGAAGTATCTATTTTACAGTTTGAATTGTATCTTAGTGAAATAGTCAATGAAGAAATGTTTGTTGAGCCTGCATACCAGAAGACAGGTATGGCATATATTTGCATGGTTATTGTGGTTTGTCATCGTAAAAGGGCTTCATTAATTACACACCACACCATGAAGATCCATGGGGGGAGTGGAAGTTTACCCCTTAGGAAAAAGCCCCTGGTACCTATTATATGGGAAGCTGTGTGGGCCTCAGAGCCAGTCTGGATGTTATGGAGAGAAACAGGGAATCAAACCCTGACTCTCAAGTCATCCAGCCTGTAGCCTAGTTGCTATTCTAACTGAGTTGTCATGGTTCTGGCTCTGTGTGTGTGTGTGTGGAAAAGTAATGTAAAATCTTCTCTGCATCAGTCGCAATTAATTCAAAGAAATGCTGATGAGAGGCTCAGCTTGCCAGCTTCCATGCGTGCTGATGGTAGAGCCTGATAGCAGATGCTGTGGTATTTTGTAGACTTAATCTAAATACAGCTTCCCCCCACCCCCAAAAATTTTCACACTCATAGCATGTGCACTGCCTGGGGGGGGGACACTTAGCATCTGCACGTCATAGATATAAAAAATAAAAAACGAGGTAATATACCAAAGAAGAATAGAAAGTAAAGCGTTTTTTTAATAGTTTGTAAAAATAACCTTGAATGACTTAAATGTATGTTTGTAAACAAATTTGCTGGCTCTTCCCCTTGGGAACATACTGCCCAACCCAGTAAAAATTCCTGGTGGCACCCCACCTCATAGTATGCATATTCAGTGAAATAATTTCAATGTTCCAAAAGAGTTCTAATGCATAAGAATGCATCACCTTGAACTATGTGTGACCAAGTATGTTGTTTGTAATCAGAAGTCCCCATTCACATTTTAACTTGCTTTATGCCAGTGTGTGTGTACACACACATCCAAGCCTCTATGGAAAGTGACAGTCCTAACTGGCTGAACTGCTCCATAAAATTTTTCTGTCAATTCTGACAGGTTCAAAACTTGACATGTGTAAAGAATGAATGAAGTATGACAGTGGTGTGGACTGAACTGAGTTAGTTCAGGACAGATAATATTGGCAGACTTTATGCTGCAGCCAGGATCTTTACACCTCAAGTCAGCTGGGTGTCAGTGATACTTTGCATCTGGCATTATCACATTTAGCTGCAGCTGCTCAAAATTATTATTTAACATTATATGAAACAACATTACAATGTATCTTAAGTATGCAGAGTGTGATGGTGTGAACTGGATTGAGCAGATTAATGGCGGACTTTGCTGTGAACCTCATAAATATGAGCATCTGATAATACTAGAGAGAAAGTCATATTCTGTTTATAGGGGAACCTGACCTTTGTGATCGGAACATCTTTCAGCGTATCTTCTATTGCTGCTTGTCTCTGTCCATTTAATTTGTTCTCTGAGTTACTTATGATATTGTCTTTCACCTGCGTGCCTTCTTCTACTTGCAAACTCTGATTCTTGAGTGTCTATTTTATTGTCCTCAATCTTGAGTGTATCTGTTCTATTCATTTTCTTTATCAGCATTGGTCTTTAAGTTCTTATCAAGGTGTGGTTGTGGTAATAATGACAAATTTTTATGTGGACTTCTACAGGGCATGTTCTTCCATCCTACATCAAGAAGTTTTCATTTTCAAGTTTGTCAGTGTCTTTTGTGACTGTCTTTCCATCCACACAGCCAACAGCTCTGAGCTCAGTATGCACCATTCATCTTTGTCCCTTTCTTCCCACACTGCAGTGTCCCCCCCCCTCATTATCTGTAACAAATATTGGCTCCATGACTGAGGATCACTGTCAGGTGACACAAACAACAACCTGGCCTCATAAATGACATATTTCTTCCCACCTGTCTAGCCTCTCTCAAGTATACCTATCTTTCACATATCACTCTCACCAGTCATGTAGAATGCAGTGAAACTAAAATAACGTGAAAAACTGGAAATCTGATCAGACTTGTGTTCTTGGAAAGTTGTTGAATAGCCAATGTCTTAAAGTATAGTGGAATATTACAAGAATGTAAATATTGAGTAAGTATCCATAATGTGATGTAATAGGACAACACTCATACTTTTCTGTGATTTCTTCAGGGATCAGTTACATTGGAATAATGACATCATACATTTGTTACTTGAAACTGTATAAGATTATTCTGAACTCAAAATTTGGAACTACAAGTATTGTCAAGTAACTGATGTTACATTTGTGATTATGAGTTCACTGCTGTGAATAAGTGTAATGAGATATAAAACTTTACTGTAAATTAAATGTAACTTGTGCTACCATACTTTAAAATACATGGACTTGCGAATTCTTATTGTTGCCTGTATTACACTTATTTAAAATGTGCATTTATAGTGTCATTTAATGTAGTCCTACTATGCCAGTTCATGAATAGGCCTATATTAATTTTAACATTGCTTTTCAATTGAAATTAATGTATTTGAGAAATGCGTAATTTATGCAAAGAACTGTAGTTAAATCTAACTTCTGTAACTGTGTACCATGTCATCATACAAAAGAAAGGAAGTACAAAGAACCAAACCAAAAAGGAAATGCGTGTGTGTGTGCAACTATTCTGTAAAAAGAGTATGTATTACTTTTAGTGTTATTATACATGTATATATATATATTTTTTTTCTTTTGGTTTGGTAAGTGTGAAGAACCAAACCAAATAGAAAAAAAGGAAGTATACATATACTCGTATAATAACACAAACTATTATATACTCTTGTTACAGAATAGTTCCACCATAGTTTGCTCAAATATGAATAAATAATAGAATATATAATCATGTAGAAGATCACCGCACAATATTATAGGTAACTATGTTCCATTATATGACCATGTACATGTAGCATCCATAAAATGAAAAATATTACTCATATAATGTGCTTCCAGATACATTGAGAAATTAAAAAATGCAGACTCTCAGGGAGGCCATTACAACATAAATCACTTTATGTAATGATAGAACAGAACTTAAACAAAACAGTAAGTAGGTAATTTGCTTTCAGATATACTAGGAATTAAAAAGAATAATGCCGACTCCTATGAATGTAATGTATGTAAGGGGTGGGCCACAAAAACCAGTCCCCGCACTACGACCTTCAGTGATCTATTGTGCTTCAAGGCTCCTATGAAAGACCCACACTCTATGACATACACCATTATGGCAGGAAAATAATAAGAATTATAATTTTTATGTTTTATGCTACTTGGAATTTCTATTTTATTTATTTTTTAAACAAAATTTATAATTTACATTTAACATTTAAAATTATAAAGCAAACCCAAATGGAAATTTATAAATCACTGATCTGGATCTATATCAGTAAATCTAATAATGAGTGGCATATTCATGTAAGGATTGTCTGATGATGACAGGGTTGAAACATGAAACAGTACTTCCACACAAATAAATGTACACTAATACAGTAGTATTGATTTGTTTATTCTAGAATTGTTGTGTTGATTAATACATTATGAATACAAATACTGTACATTCTGATGATAATAACTGGGTGGCAACATGATTACCACAAGGAGTGGGGAAACCACAGAACACACACAGCTAAAGTGAACGACACATTGAAATGGCTGCTAAAAAGATGGGATGAAAATATCCTACGAAGCAAATTAACAACCACCACCATGTTCCCAAGGGTACTAAGGACAAAGTGTACAGTGCAGTGATCTCCCCAAATAATAAGTGTAGCCTGATGATGGTCCATGTGTGGCTGAAACATATGGCAATGGCATCAAATGTACATTTAAAACATTTAACAAACACTTCTTAGAGAATTAAATATATTTTAGTGTCTTTTAAGAAAGGATTGACTTTGTTGCATTATAGATGGAATACTGTACAATTAAAATGCTATTAGTGAATGGTTGAATGCAATTAATTGTGTGAGAGTAATAACTGGGAGAAAAATGTTGCCTAGATTGACACAGAATGCAGACAAAGAAGCTGAATGCTATAGAGACAGCTTCTGCAGATGGGGTCATAATGTTTCATTAACCAGACAAACCCAGTGTCTGCAACCACTGAATGCTGCCATTTCAAAGCTTTCAGAAATTTGCCATGATGCAAGCAATCAAATTGCTGTGTTCTAACAGTGACCAATGTTCAGTTCCAGATGTCATCTCCTTTCAGAAATGCACAGCATGTTACTAGTTATGGGCAAATATATGATGGCCCTGTTGGCAAAAGTGCTGCAAGTGTTTTCATTGCCAGTGGAAATCTCAGCATGGATAATATTTTTGATGGAAATGCCTGTTGCAGTAGTGTATCACAGGCTTTAGCTCAAATATAAGATACAGTACCCAGCTTAGAAAGTCTTTCATCACAGTACATGTCACAATAAAACTCATACAGTTGTGGGTCCCAATTGACAAAGATCACACTGAAGCAGGAAGATGGAAAGGGATCTACTCAGCAGCCCATATAAGGAATGCCTTACGCTTTGGAAACAGAAATAAAAATCTGACTTAAAACAAGCAAAATAGATTTCCAAATATATTTTAGAATCCTACATTGTGCAGCACTCTGCCCTCACAAATTAGTGTTCGCCATTTTGTTATTGCTTGTTACAGGAAAGAAATGCGAGGTTAGAGTGGCCTCTAATGGCATATATAAACACAAAACCAAGTAGAAATCAGTCTACTGCTTGGAAAGTTTGGAGGGCGTGGCCACAGCATGGGGATCAATTGTATTTTTTTTTAAAGGAGCGTTGGCCTAGAACGTACTGTATATCACCTCAAATGGCAGTGTTCGTTCCAAATTTCACGAAAATTGCTGCAAAGTTCAGAAGTTAAACGGCAAAGTCTCACAAACCTGTTTCCCTTTATGGGAATGTACACTAAATATGAATGTGAACTAGGTCACCTCAAACGTCATGTCATATTTAAATAGGTGAAGACTGACCACTTTGTTAAAACGAGTGAGAAAACTCAGCACGGTAATTTTATAAGCCTACTTTATTTCGGAAGAAGCAAAGCTAGTCAAAAAGTTTCGGTCGCTAGAAATGTCATGCATTTCAACACTTGTCCTGCTGCTATTTTCTGTCTTGTTTTCGTCTGCCTGCATATGCAGTAATAAACACGTGAACTGTACATGTGAAAACTGGTCGCGTTAGTGTAATGTGTGTACAGAGTTCGCTACTTCCTCTTGCCGGCCATGTTGTTTCCCACTAATATCATTGAGTTGCACGGGGGTGCCACAGAGGGCAGTCGGCACGGATCACTAAGCAGACAGTGAGTTTTTGTTTCTGACGTAAACGAATTGTTCTTGTGATCTGTGGTTGAGAGAGAAAGAAAGCAAGAATAATATGTGTATAGTGTGCATTTGAAGTTCATATATGTGGTGGTAATTAGTGACTGACACTGTGCTGTAGTTGCAGTTAACTGATTAGTGGTGTTAGTGGCAAGTTTATAATGGAAACAAAATTGTCGAAGCCTTTGAAAGAGAAAAGGAGGTAAGCGACTATTCTCATGTTTCTGTTGATGGCGGCCGTAGGGGTATTTGGGTCAATATATTGTGCTTCCTAGTTTCACAAAAAATAAACAGATTGGTAATGGTACGATAACATTGTGTGATGAGAATGCCGTAGGCTACGCGGCTCATCAGGTGTGGCAATTGTTGGTTAGCAAGTTTTCATAAGCGCCAAGTTTCGATGGGCAGAAATCTTTTTATATAGCCTGTGGTTTGCCCTAACTTCACATGTGGATTTTTATAATGAAGTTGTATGTAACTTATGTTAAAATGATTTACTGGGTACACCAATACGCAGGAAGCAATATCCTATGTAATTTATTTTATTGTAACCTCCTAGTTGGCTATCAGAACTTAGGAATGGTTTTCCCTTAATTCTTAAAAGGGCATCGTGTTATTGGGACAGCGACCCGTATTAAAGGTATCAAGATTTAGTGGTGACTGGTAACAGATTTAAATTTTGGTAGTGCATAATATTGAAATACAAGAGAGCTTCGGTAACTATATTGGAGTATTAAATTCTTTTTGGGGTTATATGACCAAATTATTCACTTCTTCTGTAATGTATAGATCATTCAATGGTAGGATGGTTGGTGAATAATGAGTTGGAAAACATATGGAAGGAAGCGGTTGTGACTTGATTTGAGGAACTATCCCAGCATTTGCTTGTGGGATATGAAGACCACAAAATAGAGAGACTTGGTTTCTGGGCTTAGGTTTTAATCCAGGACTTCCTCAGCACAAGGCTGGAACCCTACATACTCGACTGCAATGTTTGGTAACGTCGAGTATAGCAAAACATAGAAAATGGTTGTGAAGTTGTATTTGAGGAGCTTGATAGTTTCCACTTCATGCTTGATGTATCGTTGGTTCTGTTTGTGTGTTACCTTGAAAGCAATAAAGAGGCCCATCAGTTGGTTGCTGCTCAGTAGTGGCAAATCACATAAAGGGTACAACCTTTAAGGACTCTTTTGTTTTGAGTTGTATTTTCTCCAGCATCAATGCAAGGGTTGTTCCTCTGGGACATGACCATTTAGATCCTCAGCAGAATGTAATGTAATAATATAGAAATCGTGGATGTGATAAAGAAGAATTTCTTTTTATAGATATGGAAATTACCTATAGTGCATATTTTTATGTCCAGGTAGTGAATTAAATCTTTAAATGAAGCTAGTAAGGAGGTTGGTCTAGAATTAAACACAGAGAAAACTAAGTATATGTTGCTGTCTCATCACCAAAATGCTGGGCAAAATCATGACATAAAGATAATTAACAGGTGATTTGAAAATGTGGCACAGTTCAGATATTTGGGAATGACGATAACAAATCCAAACCTGATTCAGGATGAAATTAAGAGGAGATTCAACTCAGGTAATGCTTGTTACCATTCAGTCCAGAACCTTTTGTCTTTTCTTCTGCTGCCCAAAAACATAAAATCGGAATATACAGAACTATAATTTTGCCTGTGGTTCTGTATGGGTGTGAAACTTGGTCTCTGAAATTAAGGGATGAATATAGACTGTTGGTGTTTGAGAACAGGGTGTTGAGAATATTTGGACCGAAGAGCGATGAAGTGACAGGAGGTTGGAGAAAACTGCATAATGAGGGGCTCCATATCTTGTACTCTTCTCCAAGTATAATTAGAATGATCAAGTCAAGGTGGATAAGATGGGTACGGCATGTAGCATGAGTGGAGGCAAAGAAGAATTCTTCTAGGATATTGGTGGGAAAACCAGATGGAAAGATACCACTGGGAAGACCAAGGGTGGACAATATTAAAATGGATCTTAGGGGTAGGATGGGATGGTATTAGACTAAATTAATTTGCCTCAGGGTAGAGACCAGTGGAGGGCTCTTATGAACATGATAATGAATGTTCTGGATCCTTAAAATGCTGGGAAATTCTTGGTAGCTGCATAGTTCGCAGCTTCTCAAGAAGGGCTCAGCTCCATGAGTGAGTGAATTGTGTGGAATTTTTGTTATATAGTTATTTATTTATTTTATATGTTCTTTTGGTAACAAATACATTGTTAAAGTAGAATAATTGTAGATACCTTCTGAATATACTGTAATGTTGTTGAGAATTTATTACTTATAAATACAGTTAGGTTTAGTGTCATTTGTATTTTGTTCTGAGGACATGCTTTTGTAACTGTATTGTTTCTGTAGGTGTTTTCTGAATTTGATCTACTCTGTCACTTTTTCCTAATGCATACTGGTATCTGTGGGCAACATCCTATGTCTGTGTACCATTGTTGTGATCAATTTAACCATGAACCATGAAACAAATGAGAAATAAGCAATATCAGATAACATATTTTATATAGTTTTACAGAAGAAAGTATATGCTTTGAGGAGTGAGTTCTGATAGACCNCCCCCCCCCCCCATACACACACACAGAGGTACATTGGCATTGCACAGGGGTTGAGAGAGTGGAGTAAGGTCTCTACAGTGTCATGCTGCACAGTAAGTGTGTCATGGCAGCAGGGCAGTTTGGTTAATTACCTGTTTGTGGATTGTAAGGAATTGTATGATTCACATAGAGAAGTGGCATATGCTTATGCAGTTAATTTGGAATATGCAAGAAATGTATGTTAATTAAAACATGTCTCGAGTATTGAAGTAAAGCCTGATCGGATGCATTTCTAGTTTGTGGTGGACTGAAATAATGGACTGCTTTATGCCTTTTAATCTTGCTGTAGAATTTGCCTCAGGAAATATCAAAAGAAAGAGGAAGTGCCGGAAGGGAATGGTGTGAATCAGATACTTGTTTATATTGCTGACATTAATTTGTTAAGGAAAGGATGAGCATCAAATAATGTACAAGTTCTTCTGTAGGCCACCAAAGAATTTGGTCTAGAAGTGCGAGTAAAACATGAACATAACTTGAAACCATAATCAGGAACAGAGTAATTATGAAAAAAGTGAAGCTAACCCTGTAACAGGCCGTGAAGGACCATAGGGTTTTGAGACATCCAGGCTCCCACATTTTCTCTAGACAGTCAGCTCACAGATGGCGGTAAGATTGTCAGCCTTACGCACCGGCTGTCCATTGCCCCCAGGAAGATTCCCCATACTCATTTCTGTTAGAGGTTGAGTCAACCCCAGGGCCATAGTGCGGCTGGAAGGATTAGGTAAATTGAAAAAATCCACCTCATTGGGATTCGATCCTGTGACCTTCCAGCTTGTAGCATAGTGCCTCAACAAACTATGCTACCGCTTTCCCCTCAGGGTCTTGTAGCTGTATGTAGTAAAGCATTTGAGATTGTTTCAAAATGCAAGTTTCTGAGAACAGCACTAATCAACAGAAATGAGGTTTTTGATGAAGTTGTGAGTAGAATGAATTGCAGAAATCCTTGTTGTTATTCAGTTCAGAAACTGTCGTCATCATCTCTGTTTTCAGAAATTCTGAACATAAGGTATATAAAACAGTGGTTTGTTTGTTCATGCAATATAGTCCGTTGGTTTGAAAGAATAGTGCCACTCTTAGGTGTCTGAAAACAAAGTTCTGGGGAAAATAAGTATGCATTGAATCAGAGGTGCTTAATTGATAGAATGAAAATAATGTATAAAATACATAAGCGAAAGATGGGGAGAACAATGAAGACAGAGTTCAGTCTTTTGAACCAAAGTATAGAGCTTTTTCATAGTATTCATTCTTAAAAGAATAATGGCAGGCAACCTGCTGAGTTAAAGAATAAGTGAAGGGTTTGTTCCCTTTAGCGCTGCCATAAACATGGAATAATTAATTGTTAGCATTTATATTAGCAACAAATTTACTTAGTCATTTCACTGAATGCCTGTCAGAAATATCGTTATTCAGACTTCCATCATTTATACTTAATAAGATCAGGTAACCACATCCTTTGAGTGGGATTAAAAAGTGCATTTCGGTTGCCCATGACTTGTGTTTTCTGTCAAAATAAAGGTAAATTTATACTTACACGGTGTGTCCAGGATCCGTTAGGACTCCCCCCCCCCTGCAATGCCATCTGTTGGCTAATTGTGGCGTGAAGATTCTTAAAGTTTCAGCTGTGGCGGCTGTCTATAATTTCAAAGCGCAAGCATTGCTCATCATGTGTTCTGACCTTGAATGTAACAGTACTGTTCTGACGCTCATCGGAAATTGACGGTTGAACAGAGAGCTAACATCAAATTTTGTTTGAAGTTAAGCAGAACAGCCGGAGAAGCATACGAAATGACGAAAAGTGTATACTGTAGTGATTGTTTGAGTCGCTCGAACATTTTTCGATGGTATGCTGTATTTCGTGACAGCAGGGAGGACACTGAAGACGCTCCACGTGCATCAAAGCCGAGAACAAGTCGCACTGAAGAAAATTTGAAAAAAAAAAGAAAGTGACCAAAATCCTTGCATCAAACAGATATGTTTCTGCAAGACTCGTCGAAGAGCTTTTGGGAATACCAAAAAGTACTGTGCATCAAATTTTGACCGATGATTTGGGCAAACGGAAGGTCTGTGCGCGGTTTGTACCGCACGCGTTGTCAGGCGATGAAAAACATGCCAGAGTAGAACACTGCAAAGACATGTTACGGTCGGCCCAAAGTGATACAAAATTTACAAAATCGATTGTTACTGGTGACGAGACATGGTGTTTTCAATATGAGCCTTTCACAAAGCGGCAGAGTGCAGCGTGGTTGAGCCCAAAGTAGCCGAAACCAAAGAAAGTGCGCATGTAAAAGGGTCGAGTAAAGACACTGCTAACCGTTTTCTTCAATTTCAAAGGAATCATTCACAAGGAATTTCTGCCAGAAGGTCAAACAGTGAATTCTGATTATTATCTCGGAGTCCCCAATCGTTTGTGGGCGCGAATTCTTCGAATTTGACCTGAATATCGAGAGCAAGGTTCCCGGTCGCTCCTCCACGACAATGCCCCACCCCACAAATCGAAGATCGTGCGCGATTTTTTTTTGGCCAGAAAAGGGATCACAGTCCTTGATCATCCTCCGTATTTGCCAGATTTGGCTCCAGTAGATTTATGGTTGTTCCCAAAAGTTAAGTTGGCGATGAAAGGAGACCGTCACGACACCATCCAGAACATCCAAAGGGAATGTACCGCAGTTTTAAATGCAATCCCACAAAAGGAGTACAGTGACTTTTCGAAAACTTTTCAATTGATTCAGAAGGAGACTATTTTGAATAAAAAGAGTGAAATTTTGAAAATAATTCACGTCTTGTGTTTGTAATGAACACAGTCCTAACAGAACCTGGACACACTATGTATGGTTAATTAACCACTACTCCCAGAAAGTGTATGGGGGAGTGGAGGTATAACTACATGATTATTAATCTAGGTACTAGATGGAGGTGAGTGGCTTAAAATGAAGGATTTTCAGTAACATGATATATGCACGAAACCTGCACTTCACTGAAGGGCAAGCATATTCATAAGAGACAGACCCACCCTCTCGTCAGAGAGGATGTTACATAAGGACTATAACCGTAATGGTTCAGTTGCAAAAAAAATCTATGGTCGTGAGCTTCAAGGGGCTTGGCATCAAGGCGAACCGATTGGTAAAAAATCGCTAGTCATAAAGTAACTTTGACTTTGAGGTGAGTGACTAGCTTAAATCACCTGCCACTTTACTCCTGGGGAAACTGCTCCCAGTAACCATTGCATAGGAGGCTGGGTGGGCTCTGCGGCTCGTCTGGATGCTGTGGATGAGAGAAAAATTTATTTCCCTTGCCAGGAATTGAACTGTGATTCCTCGGCCATCCCGTCCACATCCTAGGTACTATACCGACTGAGCTAACCCAGTAAAGTGGCTTATAATCACACCCTGGTACTATTGTATTGAAATTGGTCATGTATGCTGAGTTTCATCATAATTTGGCAAACAGGCAAGAACATGTTCGTGTAAGTTAATCTGAGCTTTTAATAAAATAGCCTTTAAAATGTGAGCTTTGAGGTGCTCATGGCAGTGACTGTGAGAATACTCCCTTCTGGGATGTCACGCCATGTAGTTTGATAAAGTTTGCAAACGTTTCGGAGGAAGGCCCATATTCAGGGTCAGAATAAGCCAAGCAAGCACTCTGCTTGCTCTTTTACGCAGAAGGTGAAGTATTACGTTCGCGTGAAACTTCGGTATACTTCTACGAGACGACCCAGCAGATATTGCTGTTTTATATATGTGATTATTTTTATTTAATAGACTTGGCCATATTTGAAGTTTTCGAAAACCTGTTAAGGCTCCTAAGTAAAACTGTCCCTTAAAATCGACTGAAACGAGTGAAGCTTATACATCATATTATTTGTATAACAAAAGTGAAGTGCAGAAGTTTCATAAAACTATTTCAGAAGACTTGAGGGTCATTCCATGTGAAATCATCCAGAAAGGTCGTTCACCATTAAAAAAAATAAATAAAAATTTGTACACTTATTTCTACATATTTTCACACCTCAAAAAAAATGTTAAAAAACTGTGATCCGCTCGGTTCTCCCGGTACAGCCGTTTTTATAATGCGAAAAATCGCGTTTTCGGCTCAAATGGAGGTTTGCGTTATCTTCTGTATCTCGATAACTGTTGAAGCTAGAGACTCCAATGAAAAACAAATTTGTTCTTCATGATATGGGCAACAAATCATGGCAGTACAAGGTTTCACTCAACTCACTTCCTCTAGGTCTAATTAAGCTCGAAACTTACCTATCGATTTTGGGTGAAACGCTATTTTTGACCTTCAAAAACCAATGGGAGGGGCAAAGTATCAGATTTGTGGTTTCTACCCTTTGTTGTTTCCTACATGGGGAATATAATCACATAGGTTGAACCCCGTACCTAGTTTCCAGAATTTTCCAGGAGTTTTCAAACTTTGCTCTGGGCCCCAAATCGGCCATTTTTAACATCTCATATCTCCGGTGGAGAAGCTTCGAAAATTTTGAAATTCATAGCAAATAATGCTCTATTCTAGAGTAACTTGGAGTTAAAATTACAACTTTGATATTCAAGTAATAGCGAAGTTGTGGGCACCTTAAATTTTACAGATTTCGCAGAAAATTGTTCGTTTCTCGTTCAAGACGAGTTTCAAAGTTTCCATTGGGTAAATCAACAGGCTACACTTCACCCTTTTGTGTATTACTACAAGGAGGACACTATAAGAAAATGCCCAAGCTTGTGTATAATCAATGATCATGTAAAGCACGATAGAGCCACAGTTTGTGTGTTCCAAAAATTTCTTATCGCCGATATAAAAGAAAATGTGCCTTCAGTCAGGAAAGTTATTTATTTCAGTGATGGCGCTGGAAGCCAATATAAAAATAAGATTCTTTCCAATTTATGTCATCACTATGAAAACTTCGGACTTGAAGCAGAATGGAACTTCTTTGCCACCTCGCATGGGAAGAGTGCCTGTGCCGGCATTGGCAGCACCACGAAGGGGCAAGCCGCGAAAGCCAGTCTTCAGAGAACTCATTTTAATCAAATCATATGCCCGCTAGAACTGTAAATATTCTGCACAGAAAATATCCCAGGAATATTTACTTTTTTGTGCCAAAAGAGGAAGTTGCAAGAAACGAAATCATTCTAAAAAGCATGTTCCAAAAGTGCAAAACTGTGGTCCACACAAGAGAAAACACCGGATCGTCCATCTGGAGGAAAACACGGTCAGGTGTTATAAAACATCCAAGTCCGATGATTTCGAAGAATTCGTGATAGTGGACACTTACTGAACTACGTGTACTTTCAAACAAACTGGAAAATATTCATCGGAGTACACAAAGAACTAATACCATTGGTTGCAGGTAAGCCAATTGTTGAGGTATTGGTTTTGTTGTTGTTGTTGTTGTTGGTTTTTTTTTTGTTTGTTTTTTTTTTTGTAAAATTCAGAGTGCCCACAACTTCGCTATTAGTTGAATATCAAAGTTGTAATTTTAACTCCAAGTTACTCTGGAATAGAGCATTATTTGCTATGAGTTTAAATTTTTACGGAGCTTCCCCACCGGAGATATGGGGCCCAGAGCAAAGTTTGGAAGTTCCTGGAAAATTTTGGAAAATAGGTACGGTGTTCAAAACTATGTGATTATATTCTTCATGTAGGAGAAAACAAAGGGTAGAAACCACAGATCTGATACTTTCCCCCTCCCAATGGTTTCTGAAAGTCAAATATAGCGTTTTTTCCCAAAATCGATAGGTAAGTTTCAAGCTTAATTACACCTAGAGAAAGTGAATTGAGCAAATTCTTGCATTGATATGATTTGTTGTCCATATCATGAGGAACAAATTGGTTTATCATTGGAGTCTCTAGCTTCAATAGTTATCGAGATACAGAAGATAACGCAAACCTCCATTTGAGCCGAAAACGCGTTTTTTCGCATTATAAAAATGGCTGTACCGGGAGAACCGAGCGGATCACAATTTTTTAACATTTTTTTGAGGTGTGAAAATATGTAAAAATAAGTGTACAAATTTTGATTTTAAAAAATGGTGAGCGACCTCTCTGGATGATTTCACATGGAATGACCCTTGAAAGATATCTTGTGCATAAAAGTTGATATAGGCTCTGAAGTAAAAGTTGCTCTTACAGTGAGCAGCGTGAACCAAAATCAAAGTGACTTGACAAAATTTGGTGTAGGATTCCCTTAACCAAGTTTCCACGAAATTTGTGTATATGTTTTTGGCACTGACCGCCTCTGTGGTCTAGTGGTCAGAGTCCCGGGCTACAGATCCAGAGGTCCGGGTTCTATTCCCGGTGCTACCAGATTTTCTAAGAAGTAGTGGGTCAGGAACGGGGTCCACTCAGCCTCGTGAGAATAATTGAGGAGCTACTTGAATGGAAAAGTGGCGGCTCCGGTCTAGAGAACCGAAATTAACGGCCGTGAGGATTCGTTGCGCTGACCACGCGACACCATCTATCCGCTAAAATTGGCACTAACTTCGCCGACAAGCGTCGGTCGCTCGGTCGGTGTAGTTCGCTTGCGGACTAAAGCCACGGAGTTTTGTATTGTTACTGTTTGATGGGCGGGCAGATGTGATGAATCCAAAACCCATTTTCAGCATTATTTTCGAGACGCACCTAAGTGTGTGTGGAGTAATGTATGCCTAGACTGAAAAGTCAGAAAATGTGTGTTTTTAGTAAATGCAAGACAGAGGTTTGAAGAAGATGTCTTCCCTGCTGTAGTTGATCTTTGAAGCAAGATACATTTTTAATGATCCCTTTTAAAGAAAATTATGTTTTTTTAAATGTATGATTCATTGTATGTGACATCAAAGAACTTAAGGCTAATCCTTGTTATAATCGTATACTTCCATTTCGCCGTCCTCTTAATGCCTGCTCGAGTCTCACTACTGATTCGACTTCCTCCTTTCAAGACTCCCAACGTCCCCCTCCCTCCACCGACTGCTTTATATCTCTCTCACAGTCTGTTTTCCTTTGTCCCTTGCAAGTGGGTATCCATTGCCTTGTGTATTTCTCAATGCCCTCTATTTTGTCGGCTAAACTGAGTTGCCCTTTAATTATTCCATCATGCATATGGCCGCTCAGTGTAAACCTATATTCAGTAACTGGACCGAAGAAGGAATCTCAGTTGAGCTGTAGGCTCCAATTTTAAGTGAATGCCGTTTCCATCTTATCTTCACGGCTAAGGAATGTTAATGCCTAATATTGACCTCAGAGACCCTTTCTATCATCTCTTTGCCGCATATGTTTTTAATTTTATGTCACCAGCAGATCATCAGATGTACTTAATCATCATCATCAGTAATCTGTCAAGACGACAGGTCCACAGTCTCTTCCAAAACAGTTCCTCCACTTAATGCGATCTAGAGCTTTCTCCTTCAAATGACAGTATCCTCTTCTGTCCCCAAGGTCATCCAGCATCTTCTTACATCTTCCTCGTCTTCTTGTCACTTCTATCCGCCCATCTATATTTCTTTCGATAACTTCTTTTAGAAGGCAGTTTCTGCGTAAAACATGTACTTAATATTGACGATAATTATGTTCTAAGGCATACCTGGATGAATGAGATGGTAACTCCTACAGGTCTTACGTTATTCGTCATTATTCTCATAAGCACCGCCTACCGGCTGATTAAATATTGACCACAGCGCTGTAGAGCAGCATACAAATCGTGAAGTTTCAGTTTTGAGTTACAAAATTAATATTTTCCTGCTGTGTTCTTCCAGTAATTCAGTGGATGGTTTTTATTTGCCCTACTTCCCTGGTGATGGTTGCAACCAAGAATCCGCAAAGCCGTATGTATGCGAGGGGCAGTAAATTACGAATCTATCTACTCCAGTGTTCTCAAATAATCTCGGTCTATATCCCTACTTCTGACATTAAGGGAGGAACAGACTGAGGGTATGTGAGAACAGGGTGTTGGTGTCGATTCGGCCACTAACATAAATATGTACCAGGAATATTCCTGGGGAGGGGTGAATAGCGGCCAGCGCGTAAGGCTGACGTCACCGCCATCTGTGAACCGATTGTCTAAAAATGTGGGAACCTCGACGTATCACAACCCTATGGGCCTCCACGGCTTGTTACAGGGATTGCATTACCTTTTTTTTTCTTTCTTTTTTTCCCCCCCTCACTATATTCCCTTCGCCAGGTATAGAATGTTCAAGTCAAGGAGGATGAGATGGACCGGGCATGTAAGCACGCGTGTGGTCGAAGATGCATGCATGTAGGATTTTGTTGGGAAAGCCAGAAGGAACTAGACCATTAGGAAGACCTAGAAGTAGGCGAGAGGATAATATTAAAATGAACCTTAGCGTGATAAGATGGGGTGGTATTGACTAGATTAATTTGGCTCAGGATAGGGACCAGTGGAGGGCTCATGTGAACATGGTAATGAACATTCGGGTAGCGTAAAATATTGAACAGTTCTTCAGTAGCTGAGCAACAGGCTTCAACTCCATGGAGTAGCTATACTTCAGCGAAGAGAAGGCTAGCGAGGCTAGTGATACCTAGGTCGTATAGATCGACCGTGACAATTCTACTGTTTGTTCAGTGACTCCTTGAGCTTCACGGTAAGGGCCGGAAAAGCATGCCGATGTATACAGCTTGGTACATCTGGGCTGGCCTTAGTAATTGCGTCACCCTGACGTCGTATTGGTGGCCACCAGTGTTTCGGAGCAGTCTGCTACCTTCATTCGTATACATTAAGTTGTAGCTGCTTGAAAACGTCAGTTCTTATTTATGCGTACATTTGGAGCTTCTGAAGTACAGTTAACTTTATTTAAGTCAGTGGAATCTAAGAATGCCGATTTTATGAAACTGGTTTAAACGCTTTCAAAGTGAGTGGCGTGTATTTAACCCCCTAAAGCACAGCGGTCGTTATATGTACAGTTGCGCTAACATTCACCATCCCTGAATTTTGCCCACACACATATTTTGGATTTTGTATGATTCTAAGAATAAACAGCGATTATTTACCAAAGCAGCATTACTTGTTGGGCTTTATAGTGTATACGCGATGTGTTTTCTGTGAGTTAGGAACATAATGTTGAAATATTAGTATGAATTCATGGTTTCAAAGTAGTTTCTTGTAGGGTGGTGAAATGACCTACTCCTATGCAAGAGAAAGTATAGTCCACGTGCCATGCCAAAGAGCGAACTGGTAAAAAGATTTCTAAGAAAGCGCTGTGGCTGTTAGTCTTTCGTCATCTTACGGTGTAATGGAAGCACTCCCACTGACAGTTGACAGGTGGTTTCCAGGAGGATAGGTGTGTATTATCTCTCGCCTCATTTTTATTCTGCTTTCTTTGTTTTAATATGAGAAATGGGCGTACGGTGTGCCGGGCGTGGGTTTCCGTGTCACAGTCTCCCAGTAACTTAATTCGCTTAGTGGGGGGGTGGAGTCCAACTTGGTCCACTCGCGCACGGCGGCCAGGCCTATTGTAGCTTGCCCCGGGTGATTATGATAATGGAGAATTTGGTGGAATGAAGATTGGCAAGGGAAACCGAAGTACTCGGAGAAAACCCGCCCCAGCACCACTTTGTACACCACAAATCCCACTTGACCGAATCCGGGCCGCCGTGGTGAGAAGCCAACGATTAAACCACTTGAGCTATGGCGCGGCCTTCCTAGTAACTTAAGTCAGCGGTCGAATTTTCTCAAAATTTTTAGCTCCCTCCACCTACAGTGGAGCCAGGAAACAGCTCATTCTGTATAGCTGATGGGCAGCGGGCTGGGTGACCGAGGAATCGGGAGTTTGATCCCCGGGAGGGGCAGACACTTGTCACAGCATTCAGACAGGCTCCGGTGCCCGCCCCTGTACAATGTGTACCGAGGGCCCAGTCCCCTGGGTCAAAGGTGCCTGGGCGTGGTCTACCCCCACTTTCCTCCAACTAGGGCCAGGTTGAGAATGCATGGAGTAGCACTTCCACTGCAGCGGACATCTTAATGTCGTAGTGCTTAATTAAGCATGGGGATATTTTTGTCTTTTATTTTCGCCTTAATATTTATTCTGTATAATAATAATAATATGGGATAGACCAAAACAACTGGAGAATGTGAAATGTTTTAAATATTTGGGTAGCTTGTTAACAGATGATGGAAAGTGTACTAGTGAAATTAAATCCAGGATTGTCATGGCAAAAGCTGCATTTAGCAAGAAGAAGAATCTTTTGA